>NC_087069.1:21838954-21894954 GCF_963678635.1 Symsagittifera roscoffensis
GCTTCAGGTGGTATAAATTTTTTCATTCAGTAATGGCTTGTTAAAAACTGTATTTTGCCTAAAAAAGAGCCACACTGACCATAGTTATTTTTTTCTACATTTTCTCCGAGTAGGAACACAAACTGAGATATTTAGGTAGCATTAATGCAAGCAAAAAAACCGTCAGAGGGATTAAAGTGTCTCCAACTTTAACCATAATGCACAGTTTGAGCACAACTTCAAACTTAGTCGAATTTACGCTCTCTCCTTTTTTTAAACTTTTAAACTCGAAGAAGTACTTCTAAGTATCATATTAGAAATCAAACAGAGAATGTCAATAAAAGGACGAATCGGAAAAGAGCCAGATTTTACGATTTTGTTGTCAGTAATTTTCCTTTTGAAAATCTCAAGATTAAATTCAAATTAAACTTTGTGGTTTTAGACTAGAAGTTTGAATGAGCATGGCAGCCGAAATCAGAATGAAAATTTTATTCTAGGTTCAGGGGCTTATTCTGCAATTTTTCTTACATATAAACAAAACAAACGAAAACCAATTTTTAAAGCCATGTGGAAGCTGATCTAAACTACATTTTATTATTGCATATAAATTAGATATTTTACCACTGTAAACTATTTAATATTAACCAATCATGATCCATCTAACTAACAACCCACTTATTTGTAAGTGCTGAAATTACTTGTAATTTCAGCACCAGAGAGATTTGAATTTAACTTAGAAATTAGTTACCTCTCCAAGAGAGCTTCAGCAGCCGCAATAAAACCAGTATACTCTAGATCTATTGAGCCCAGCAGAGACTAGTTAAACACCTTGAGACTAGTAGCTATAAGAGTAAGATTAGGATCGGTATTAGGCTAAGAAGTTGCACGAATCTATCCGGCCGAAAATAAGATAGCGTGACGAGCAGACGGTGTACCCTATCCGAAATTACTCTACGAGTTATACACCTCAGTTATAACTCATCTGGTGCGACCATAAGTCTCGAATAAAGACCTTAAAAAACAAAATAGCTTAGTATTAACCAAAAAAAGATTAGAAATAGACAAAACATTTCCAAAATGTTACACGACAATAACTCAATTGAAATGTCTCTACGACTCAATAGATCAGAGCCGCTACTCCGTACAATACGAGAACTACCCGGTATTGGAAAAAGATCTGGGACAAGAGACGACATACGACTACATAGAAACTTACCATTTAGTTTCATGGTCGTACGGCAAAAGCCAACACAAACTTTTATATTTAGAATCTTACAAGCAATTAATTTAGATTTTCATTTGCTAACATAAAATCCTTGACGAAAACTTTTTATGATTATTTCAGGCGCTAGATAAATTTTTATTGTTCAATAACGGTTGATAAAAACATCTCAAATCGTTCCCTCGAATTCTGCAGTTCTATATAAAACATATTTGAAAAAAAATTTATTGAAAATAAAAATAAAAATTGGTAGCATGACAATAAATTGTTAGTATATATAAAACATCCTGTCTTCCAGCTTCATCACCTAAACATAACAGCAATCATAAGTCAACTAATATCATCAAAACTAAAAGTTTTATTAAATTTAAGTTATTTCAAAAAGCTTATCCTAAGTCTTATATCTATTAAACTTAATTTTATTCTATCTTAAATCAGGTCATCAAGGCTTTCCTTGGATCTAAATCAATTTTCTATTTTATAATTTTAATTTTGATCATCAAGGCTTATCCTTGGATCAAAAAGAACAATTTTGTTCTCCCCAACATACTTATCAAGTGTCTAACGACCTAAAACGTCGATTCACTACCCAACCTTTTCAAAAGACCCAGGACTAATAGAATTTTTTTAAATACTAACCATTCAAATTAGGCTAAACAGTGAAGAATTTCGGTTTTTCATCCTTCACTTGACCCCTCCTCTTACGTGACCCAGGATAAATCTTAAGCTTAGTAAGTTCAAAATAGTATCTAACGAACTACTTGCGTTCTAATTATACCTGAACCTTGTGGATCGATTTACTATTCTCCAACCCTTGAACACAATCACTACCCCTAAGTAAGATTAAGTAAGTTAACACCTTAGCCTAAACTAGCCACGAGAAAGTAAAAATCATTCTTCGGCATTGATATACTTTTCTTTCCAACCCTGAACAAAAAGACCCAGGTTAAGCTAACCAATTAATCGTAAGGAAATTAGTCTAGGAAATTGAAATCACTAAAAACAATTTTGCATCCCTCATCCTAAACTTTATGTCATTGAAAAATCTTGGAAATAAACAAACAATCGTACTACACAATTATGAAATAGATAATCAAAATAACGATCTTGTAATAACCCGGCATACACAAACAGTTGAATACATTCGAACAAAACGACAAACAATAAAAAGAAAAAATATAAGTAAACAAAGACAGATAACACGAAAAAGATTTTCAAAACATAGAAATGCATTCTCCGAATCAGAAGTTAGTAGTCTAGACGCACTATACGAAATAAAAGACTCAGTAAATAAAAATTACCCAACCCAAGATCAATTATTTTTTTCCGATTTTTCCGAAACAACTTCAATCTCATCAAAGAAAGGATAAAACAGAGTAAAAAAGAAATATAAACCCAAACCAGTAAATCTAAACAACTGGAATCAACCAATTAGACATGTTAATAATTATTTATTAACAGTAATCAAACGAAAAAATGAGCAACACTCAAAGTGACGAAAGTCCAGACAAAGAAGCAGTTTTCCCCTTTGTTACAAATTCACTCAATGATAGAGGACAAACACGAGTTTGCAAAAATTTACTCGAAATTTGTTTGAACCAGAAATCAGTCCATGCAAATCAAAATTCCCCGATATAAAAATCAAAAAACAAATTGTAGAACAATATTTGAAAGAAATATGTAAACTAACACAACAATACGGAATCTACAGCATAGAAATCAGTTCTCCATGAATATCTCATGGTAAATATGTTATCCAAACAGACGATATTGATTTAGAATTTTCAAAAGTGTTCACAGAATATATCAAAAGCATACAATATCAAAATTCACAAAGAGCAAACTCAATATTCACAAACTAAGTTTTTGCAATATTGTATAGTTATTTATCTATATTAGAAAGAACAGAAGCTCAAAATACATCACCAATCCAAATATCAAAACACACAAAAGTAAGAAAAAAAATTGCCGTATTTTCAACATTTTTCAACGCAATCCGTGAAATTTTTACCAATAATGATGTTTACAAAAAAAACTAGCATGGTTTACAAATGATTATTTTACACATAATATCGACTTAATTGAACAAGCAAGAAAAAACTTTAGACCCCAAAGTACCAATGATGACACTGTCAATGCAGAACAATCAGATTACGTTTGGGTTCCTGAATGGTCTCATCCAGCATTTTTAATATTTCCAGTAGATATCTCAAGTCAAGCAATAAATACAATATGTATTCACCAAGATTATGTAAAAATAATACCATTAACAATTGTTGCAGCACCTTTAATTTAAAATACATTTTCACCTGATACACAAAATAACAGCTTAAATTCAACAGTTATACATCATGAAAACCTCAATGGAACTAGAAATTTTACACAACAAGATATTCAAACACCATCACACTTCATAAATGAAGGAATAGTCGGCACAACAGTTACAACTGCACAACAAAGTATTTCGCCAATACATCCAAATCTCACAAAACCGAAACATAGAAATACAACACTACCACAAGTAACCTTACAATCAACCTTTAAACCCTCGGTTGCTCCAAAATATAGACTAATGACAAAACCATCAAAACCACGAAAAACGTTCACAAGAAACAACTTCGCAGAACCCAACTATAATTATGCACATCCATCCAGAACAAATCAACCCCCCCCCCCCCAAAAAAAAATATGCAAAACCACGTATATTCTCGCTATTGGAATCTTCCAAATACATCGACCGATTCAGTAAATATCCAAGATAATTCACACCCTCCACAGAATTACAGTGAAAATTACCCATTTTTTCAACAAAATAAGAATAAACAACAAACACTTTATCACACAAATTACTTATCATCTGATGATGATGATTATTATCAACCAGACATTTTTGCACCATTCACACAAGAATATCACACACAAAGACCGCGACAACCTCAACCATCCCAAAATATGAAAATTTACCCACAAAGTCCAGCAGATATACAGACTCAACAACCAATGCATATACCAAACTCAATTAACACACAATCTTTTCAACCTATACAACCACAAAATCCAATGATTATGCATTCCAACCAACCAACTGAAATGCAAAATGAAATACTGCTACCATATTACCTACAACAACATAAAATAACAAAAATTCAACTCACAAATTTCTCGCAATTACCAAACGCCGCAGAATCACTCCAAATGACAATGAACCCATATTTAATGGGACGATCGTCAGTGACATCCAATAAACCTTTAATGGTGTTCACAGGAACAGACCCCGAATACTCAGTAGAAGATTACCTAAATTCAGTCACAGCAAATTTAATTTTAAACATAGGAACCGAACCAATTAATACACCACTCCACCAAAATTGGATACACAGACGCACAGTGTTAATACAAACAACACTAGATGGCGCAGCCCACAAATGATTTTCAGTACTACCTATAGACATAAAATCAGACTGGAAAAGATTCACACAAGAATTTTCAAAAATGTTTGATTCTGAAAGAAACAAACAACATCAGAGAGTTTTATGCAACGAAATTCGTAGATTACCAAATGAAACAATTAAACAATTAGCAGTTCGAATCGAAACACTAGTTCGAAAAGCATATTCGCTCAATACACATGATTACAAAAACACAAAATTGACAGAAATTTTAATGAAGACCTTAACACCTCAACAAAGGAAAATAGCTATAAAGAAAAGAGAATCTCATCCTTCCTCAATTCGAGAACCAGGTTTAGATTTCAGAAAATTAGTAGATAAACTAGAACAAGCAGAAATCACAATGGAACTTGAAGAAACAGAAAATCTAAAAATACAGAATGTTAATCGGATCGAAACAAATACTACACATATAAATAACATACAAGAATCAGATATGGATCTGACTGAAAAAATCACCGAATTTCTAAACATCTATGAAAGAAAGCCAAATTTTAAAGGCAAACCATCTTTCAAAAAATGGTGTAATTATTGCCGACGACACGGACACAGTATTGCCGAATGTAGACAAAAGCAACAAGACAACCAAAATAAACCTCAAAAGCACAAAGAACCAAATAAGTCATTCTATCAATACATGAAAAAAGATCAAAACCTCTCAAACAAGAATATACACAGTAATAATAGCTCTAGAAAACCACTTCCAAGCAAATCAAATTATTCTAGAAATCAATCACCATATAACTCTAGCTATAGAGGTAGATCGCCCGAACAAAGAAACTCACGAAACTTCTCACAAAACAGATATAGTCGATCGAGTAGTCAAAATAACTATCCACGATCAAACTCAAACACAACAGAGTTTGTCTTTGCATCCAGTTCCCAATCAAACTCAAGGAATAGACACTATTCCAACAACAGATCACGAAATTCATCATACAACAGAAATAAAAACTATTCAAACAATAGGAAAAGAAGTTACTCAAACAATCGAAATCAGAATTATCCAAATAACAGATCAAGGAATAATTCATAAAATAGATCAAACTATCAAAGCTCAAATGATAACTATCAAAACAGATCAAGAAATAATTCACGAAATCGAAACTCAAGTTACAACAATAGATACAGAAATTATTCCCAGTCACCCGATAGAAATAATAACCGTTACTCCAATTCTCTACATCGATATAGAAGTAACACACCGAAGCATCAAAGACAAATCAATCAAGTACAAACAAATGAAGAAACAACTTCAGACCCCCAGGTATTGATAACAGAGAAACTAATGAATTAAAATAAAACCACATTAATTGTGAATCAACAGATACTGAAAGTGATACAGATAATACCATATCAGTAAAAATGATCACAGTCAAAAACGACTATGAACCAGTCATATAAGAACAACCTTTTAGCTCACACATTTACGAAAGTCAATTGGAACTCCTGAATAATTATTATATGGGACCGATTAATATTAATTCCCAAGTCACTCAGGAAGTAAGCGAAATTAACACGGAAATTAAACCTGATAAAAACGACATAAAATGTTCAAATAGACATATTTTTCAAATCATTCAAAAAGAACAACCACGAGAAAAAAATTGAACAATCCCATTTCTTTTAGAGAGCCCAAAAAAATAAAGAATTTCAACCACCAGATCTTGAAATTGAGTTTTTAGTCGACTCAGGAGCAGAATCAAATATCATTAACTTTCCCACATGGAATGAAATCAAAAAACTACATCCGAATTTAAAACCTCTCGAAACATCTAGTAAATTAGCAACAGCGCAAGGATCAACAATAGTTAATTATGGAAAAATCCATATATCACTTGTTCCCATAAGAACAATGGAACCAAAACAAGATTTTGAATAAACCATTCAAACAAACATTTCATATTACTGATATTAACCATAATCTCATTGGCGTGCCGTTTATCACTAAATATATACCTACAATAAACATAATAAAAAGTAAAAATCATAAAAAAGACAAATATACAAGAATGAAAAACACAGCCTTAACATTCTTTCAAAGATTAAACAAACAACCACCATTAGTCTCAAAAATCTACCCCATTTAAAATCAAGAACGAAAACAGCTGAAACCGCTATCAGGAAATGTATATAACTTAACAATAAAACAAGTTCATCAGTAAGACAAAAATCAAAACAAACAACAAATTTTCACGTCAGATTTCGAATTTAAACCCATTCACAAATTTTTCAGAATAACAATCTCATCCATAAAATACGTGAAAAACACAAATTCCGATATTATTTCACTACACGTGTATAATAATACATCAAACAGAATAACATTACCCTTAGGACTCTTAGGATATTGTGAAACAAATGCTACAACTTCACCTAAAAAGTAGTCAATAATATATTACAAATTTTAGAAATTTGTCAATCAACAATCCTTGATGAAGAATTATCCATAAATAATATAATAAGTAATGAAAAAAAAAATACAGACTACTTCACAAAAATACCATATTTCAAACCAACATTTAATATAACAAATTATACAAAAGAACAACAACAATTTTTAACAATGTTTAATTTTCAACATTCACAGATAACACAAAATGAGTTTGATAAATTAGCTAAACAACTAATAAAATACTCAACTGTTTACTCAACATCAAAGTTTGACATTGGAAAAATTAGTTCAACCCTACACCTTCCATTAAAAGCTGACGCAGTTTTCAAAAAACAAAGAGCAAGTAAAGTACCAATTCACTTACACGCTAAAGTAAATAGATTACTTAATATTTTAGTACAATACGAAATTATATCACCAGTAAATAAGGAAGAACAATCAAAAGGCAACACCTTCATTAACCCCGTTATCACTCTAGCAAAAGGTGAATCACTAAAAAATAGTTTTTAGATGCTAGATATCTCAATTCACTATTTGAAGAATCAAAATGCAATTGGCCCATTGAACCAATACAAGTTATCTTAACAAAGATAAATGGTAAATACTTCACAACCGGAGACATGAATAGTGCTTACAATCAAATGCCACTAGATGAACAGTCACGACGACTAACACAATCAACAATACGAATATAATCGATGATGCTATGGAATATCCATAGAACCAGAAGCTTTTTCAGCTTTCATGAGTAAAATTTTTAGACCACTAATACTCAAGAAAAATGCAATCACATCTTTAGATGATGTTTTCATGCAATCACAGATAAAAGACGAAATGTTTTCCATTTTGGAACAATATCATAAGATACTTCAGAACGAAAATCTGAAAGCAGCCCCAGATAAATCACAATTCTTCTTAACACGCGTTAAATTTTTAGGACATAATATTGAACGAAACACTATCACTCCATTAAAATCACGCATCGACGCAATTCAAAAAATTCAACCACCTACAAGTAAAAAGAAAATCCAAGAATTCCTTGGAATGTTAAATTTCTTAAGTAAATATGTTTACAAGATGCAATTATATTTAAGACCGTTCTATAACATCCTCAGACAACAAAATATTTTTGAATGGATCACTGAACATCAAAAACGATTTGAAGAAACCAAAAAACTTTTAACAGATTAAATTTCAAACAACATTCCAGATCCAAACCAACCATTCTATGCAATGTGCGATGCTTCAAACTTTGGCATCGGCGCAGCATTATTACAATCACATAGTGGAACAAATAAGATGAATCTTATATCAACAATTTCACGATTGTTCACACAAGCCGAGCTACGACTCTCTACTCAAATAGAGGTTGTACAGCTATAATAAACACGCTTACAGAATACGAATTTCTGATACTTGGATCAAAACACCCAACAGTTTTATTCACAGATCATAAAACCAATTATTTTTCTTCTCACACAAAAATCAAGTCCTAATCATAGAGTTTATAGATTTCAATTAATTTTGATGAAATTCCCAAACTTACATATAGTTTGGACGGCAGGAAAAAACCTTGTATTACCAGATACGTTAAATAGAAATACGCCACCTCCACTACTTACACGAAAAACTACAGTTGAAATACCCAAAAATATCAAATTCTATCTGGCGAAAGATGAAATATCACCCCGATTAGAATGCAGATACTCAGTAAAAACTGACATCGATCAATCACAAATAAATAATCTACAACATTTTCCACTCTACCTAGATTGCCAAAACAATCACTATGAAGTTGATTCATTAGGCAAATCCATATTTAAACAAATCCCATACCCACAATGGATAAAAAATAATACCCAACAAAAGAAAATAAAACAAAAACCGCATAAAAAAGACTTTTTTCCACTAATCGAAAAAGAAAATTTAACCGATAAATTAAATTAATCAGGACCGCAAACAAATGACTAAAATGATACGATAAATCAAGTTTTTAATCTCCATGACCCACTTGACACAATTCCCCCTGTCAAAACTAGAAATTGATAATATTTTTCTCCCACCAACAGAAAAAATTACACTCGAACATTTAAAACGAAACCAATTTTTTGACCCAGTAATTAAACAACGCAAATCATGGCACAAATATAAAACAAAACCAGCAAAAGCTGATTCCACAATTTTAGGAAATAAAACACTCCTAATATAGTTTCGAAAAATTCATAACACAGATCTTTTAGAATACCAATTAGATGATTCTATAGTCCCCTGTCTCCCATTAAGTATGATATTGATAGCATTCAACATCTCCCATACCCAAAATACAAAAGGACACTCCAGGTTAGAAAAACATACTCGAACTTCACACAAAATTTTTATTTTCGAAACGCCCTAATTTGGATAAAAGTATTAAGCAATGATTGTATAATATGTCAATTGAACAAACTTTATCCAAATCAAAAACAAATAGCACAGAAACAAGATTTTAAAGGATAAAGTTTATATTTCAACCACAGAATTTCATTCGACACAAAAGGCCAATTTCACCATCCTCTGAATGCATATTCAGATTATTCTGCGTATTCCTGAAGTTATATTCCTGATACACTGAAGGTATATTCAGTGTATTTCTATATTATGGTAATTGTTGATGCATTTACGCACTATGTAGCGCTCAACCCAGTAACAAACTGTAATGCTTATTACGCTTACACAACACTCTACGAACACTGGATAGCTAAATTCAGACTACCCGAAATCCTGGTCACAGACAACGGTACAGAATTTATAAATAATGAAATCATCACACTATGCCACTTATACCACATTAAAAATAAGCCACGTACATCTCATGCACCTTGGACAAACGGTTTAGTCGAAGGTATGAACCGTTCATCACAAGAATATCTTAGATGTATCATTAATAGAAATGATACACGATACACACAATGGTCAGCAGATCTAAAAATTTTTTCCCTTACCATACAATTCACAAATAACGACAGTTTAAAGAATGTCACCATATGAAATGGTTTTTAATCAAAAACCAAGAAAACCAATTATGTTCACAGCAAATGCTCACAAAAATGCACAAGGTCATTGCAAACCAAATAAAGGTTCAATATGCTATAATCTACCATTACACAAACATGATGAAGATCATTTTCATCTACCACAAATTCTCAAATTAGCCCCGGTACACATACCGAATGGATTTTAAATAGAGATAAAAAGCATAATGAAATCTACCAAAAAGTAACAAAGAAATTGTTACAAAGGCAAAGCATTAACAACCAAAAAAATTCGCGTTTTATGCCAGCTTCAGATTTAAAAATTAGAAAATTTGTCTTAATACCTAATTTCCATACACAAAAAGGATTCTCAAAAAATTACAACCACTTCGAAAAAGCCCATACCAAATAATTGCCAAACCCACTGAAGTAACATACAAACTCACAGATTCAGCTAAAAAAGAAATTGTTCAACATCGTAACAATTTATTACCTTAATACCCGAAAAAAAACACATTACGCAAATTAACCCAATTATAATCTTTCACAGGTTTAAAAGTTATTCAAAACAATACACAAACAGAACAAGAAACAAATGTACCTGATGACAATCATCATACACGAAATAGAAAGCAAAACACAACTCATAAAAATATAAAAACACCAGACCCAAATAAATGTGAAAAATAAAAAAAAATAAAAAAACGATAGAAAAATTCTCTCCACAGGAACAAAAAGAAAAATCAGAACATAGAGAATCATCACGACTTAGAAATCAACCACGTAAAAATTATAAAACATTCATCCCACAATCTAAAATTTTAAAGAAGTTGAATTTCAAAGTAAACTTTAATTTTCAAACTAATAATTTGTACCGATCTCAATTATTTTGAACTCTCACAATTTCAAAATAACATGCTGAAACATACGCAATAATTCTAGTTCAAATTCAGCCATTAGAATTCACTCAAATCCGTCACCTTCAATATCTCTAATACCAATTTACTAGCCGGCATATATTAATCTCCAGGCATATCTATAACTATAACTTTACAACCTCCAGGTTAAAAATAAGCAATAAGCAACTTGCTAAGACTTGACAACTAAAATAAACACCACGATAATATTACAACCTTCCCCTATCTAATAAAGTAAGGATCAACAATATTTTCCCAACTTAGACCTTAAAAACCCTCCAACCAAAATTGGCAAATTAGCTTAAAGTAAAAAACGACCATGATCATTTGGCCTACAGTACAAATATTTCAAAATTATCAATGATTACCTTTCAAATCAAAATAAAGCAAAGAATACCTCCCGAGCACCATAAAATTAGCCTCCAACAATTTTCACAAATCTCAACTCACTTGTCAAAAAATCAAAAAACAATCCGACCATTCTTGAATTTCGCCCCAGAAGTTCAAAAAATATTCGACGAACATGTCATTTTTAGTCGACACTCTAAAAATTATAATCATAAACTTTTTATTCTACTTAAACTTTTGATAACATTTTTTATAGAAACTTTTGAAGCCCTAACAATCCTTTCAATAACTTTTTGCAATCTTTTTTCAATTTTCTACTCCCTATTTGAAATATCTCTACAACTTTCACAAATCATTGACCACATTCACAGGTACGATAATTTAAAGTATATTTAAATGATACAAACAATTTTTATTAGAACAGACATTTTTTTACAATTCGTAATTTTCATCATTTTTTATCATCCCTAATTATGACAATGTGCAAAGGTGTAAAAAAGGCAAAAGTCACGTTCGCCTTAGCAACAATACTTTTAATTCTATTCATCGAAGAATATTACAATAAACATAAACCTTCCCACTAAGAAACATATTAATTGGACACATTTCCAAAATTGCTAACCAACCACCACCAAACAGTCTACACCGACATCTCCCCAAGAAAACCCAATAATACCTACAACTACCCAAAACCCCTAAACATCCACACGCATTTTTTTTCAAGATAACCCATACACTTTCGAACAACACGCCCGCTTATCCGAACCACTAGAACCAGTTCAGCGACAAGCATCCCTAAGTGAACCAACATATAATTTGTACCCTACATTACAACAAGACTTAAATCGAATCAGACATATCAGTCAAAATCAAAATACAGTTGAAATCAAAAGACAAATAATACACCCAAGACGAAACAGAAATTTTCAAACTCCCAGAAATACCTTGAGCACACCTCAATCACCAACACCATCAAGCTCAGAAATATCTAGTATTACATTACCAGACACTCCTACGATTACTTCACAACAAAGCACACCGAATCTCCCTTCATACTATCTAGGATCAACACCAACATCCGAACAAACCCGTGAAAATCCTTTTAACCCCCTCAACACCACCGCACGACTATCTTATTGGGCAACACAATCTTACCCACAAGGAGAACCAAACTTATTAGATTACAATATAGACAAGATATCCACGAAGATATCCGAGAGCACAACAATCAAATACTCCAACAAAACAGTCTTCAATTAAAGTTTGAAATAACAGTTAAACTTAATAATATTGTACAACATCCCTATCCCTTAAGCCCACCAAATATCACAGCTCAATAACTACCACCACCATTTATAATAACTGAAGTAATATATAAATACGACCGCTATACCAAAAACACAATTGGATATATAACTTTTTATAGCCCATACTCCGGATTATCATACACAAGTATATTCTGAAGATATTAACATTTCAACACATCCTTTTTCTAATATTTTCCGACCAGAAAACGAATCCATCTCCTCGCACAGGACCTCAGGATTTATTAGTAACACACTATGATTGTGAAGAAAACGAACAAAAAACACTACATAAACATGCAATAAATCAAGTAACACAATGTGAAACAGAACCACAAGCTATAGAAACCACGAATGTAATAGCAACTTTGTATTCAAAAGCCCGAGCAACGACAGTCACAGGATACAAATTTACAGCAATATTTTCCGAAAAGAAAGTACATTGTTCACAAGTTTCCAACGGAAATGAAAACCGACTTGATCACGAATCATTCTATCAAAGAAATATAGAAAGAATTTTACATCTAAATCCCGATGATTGTAAAAACGAACTATCAGACTAAACATCACAAGAAATAGAAACACAGACAGGAAAATAGTAAATTTCCATTTCTTTGCCGATTCTGTACACCAAGCACAACTTGAACGATATCCTTTAATGGCGCACACGGACGATTAACTTATGATATACACGATAAACACTGGATACCACATATTGGAATAAATAATCCTTCAAACTGCAAAGCAGTCACAAAAAATAAAGGATAGCAAGAAATAATATTTTTTGATTGGAAAATACAACTTGAAAAAATACAACTCACACGAAATTTATCAGATAACACAATGATCTATCAAGGAATTAGATTACCTAAAAACGATCAAGGTTATTGTGACCCCACAACAAGAACCCAAGCAACAACTGTTTGGTCAAGGTTACAAAAAACGATCAAGGTTATTGTGACCCCACAACAAGACCCCAAGCAACAACTGTTTGGGTTCCGGAAGACACATGTACAACATTTCAAGTAGCAAAAATACACGCCCGAATGATAAAATTCCATGAAAAATACTTTATTGAATCAATCCCATACGATCAAGTGAACCCATCTCACAAACGAAGCAATGATTTCAAAAACTTACACAATATAGAAAATAAGTTTGCATGTAAATATAAAAACCCACTCTACAAAACACAATATTCAGAAATACTTGTCGAATACGAAAAAGGTTTCGACATGACCACTCGAATAATAAAACTTGACCCCTATGCAACAAGTCACCCTATTAACAAAGGCACATCATACATCCCAGTAAATTTCTATAAAAGTAATGGTCAACCTGGTGGAAAAATAACACCATCCGATAGTAAAAGTACACGATTACAAGAATTATCACTCATGAATAACACCTACGTTGGAAACATACATTATGACATTGACTTAGATATGAAATTAGACTACACAATTAGTAGAATTTTTCAAGAAATGTCACTTTCTGAATTAGAAACACTTCATCAAGTATGCGAATTAGAAAGAACACAAATCTTACAGTCACTCGCATTAGCAGTATCAAAAATGCCTTACGTAGGATATTAATTATCAGGAAATAGATCAAACTTTCTTGATTACGAAGGAAACATTTTATTGTTTTATAATTGCACCAAAAAAGTATCACCCTTATATGTTTTTGAAGATAAACGTTGTTATAAAAGAATCACCATATTCTACAAAAATAAAGTACAATTTGTCGACACTCTTTCGCGACGAACATATTTTTGGGATATAGCAGTCCCATGCGGATCAGAAAACAGCCACAATGTCGTACAACTAAACCCTGACGAAGATAAATATTACCTACTTACACCATACCCTACAATAATGCAACCATTAAAAAAGTTTTCACCAGAAAGTATCCGAGCTATCGCTCGCAACCCAAATATCAATTTACAATCAATTAGAATATATTCAAAATCTGATATGCAGCATCACAATAGAACACAGCAATTTCAAGAATTACTAACACAAATGGACACAATACAACGACAATCAATCGACCAAAGTTTAAGAAACTTTGCCGAAACCGCAGGATTTGCAGACATTTATACACAAGACTACAGCGGACTACATATATTTAAACGGTGAAAAATACAGACTACAAGATGTTTCACCCATAAAAATTTTCAGTTTTGTAACCTCAAAAAAACGAAATTCTCCTGTTTCTAGGATGGCCCTATTACATCTTAGAAAGATTGACTATCTTATACGCTATGTTTAATTCTATAGGATTTCTTTTCTCATTGTTAAAAGGAACCTATAACACATGTGCTATACACACAAGTAAACCGCCAAGCAAGTGTAGCACGTATAATTTTTGCAGGATTTTTTGGAACAATTTCATCATCAATAAATAAAATACTTTTAGATGCACAAATAAAGAATATAACACAAGTTTATCCACAAGACCAAACATATATGACGAAGAACATAATAATGCAGATACAGCACCAACAGCACCACAGATACCAACCCTACCCTAAAATCACCCTTTATCATAAGTTCCCCGAAATTTTCGAAATTTAGCAATCACACATAATCCAAATTTTAGACCAAATATTCCCATTCAACACATAATGACACATCATTCACAAAATGATGATACATATGAAGAAATTATCGAACAACCTCACACAACCACTTTTCAATCTCAAATTAATCATTTTTTTTAGCCCACGTTGAGCCGACAACTTGGATCCCACCCAGCCAACCTCCAAACTCAAATCCCAATTATCCCAATTTTTGCTTTCCCGCCACCCTATTCTCCAATTATTAATATACCATCAAGCACGAATTCTGATACTAACTCAGATATATCAGTTTTTCATACTATCTCACAATTTAATAACTCAAATGTAGAAACCCCCGACGAATTTGCAGACTCCGAACCATCTCCCTCTACCCATACCCAGACCCACTCCTCAGTTTTATCAGTACCCCCTTTTCGACCCATCCAACCCCATCATCCACTTCCATCCCTTTCAACTCCTTCTTGCGCTTCCCAAGAAACCCCAACCTATTCTCCATTTAATTCCGACAGATCAAATAATAACTTACCAGATACTATCCAAGAACTCGACAATTTTATTACATTACATCAACAATTAACATACCCCCACACTCTTACGATACATCAACTATCATCAAATCCACCAACACCTACACCACTATCAGGTTACACTCCATCATTAGCTCAATCAACACATCCACTGAAACATCTACCAGCACTAACCGAGCTTACCGCTCTTTTAAACGAAAATTCCCAAATCACCCATTTACAACCAAACCCGGATTAGCCAAAGAGTATATCAACCACCCAGAACACTCAAATACAAAAAATTTCCTTCACTACCTACCCTCATTTCCACAATATACTTCAAATACTTCTACCACTACTGATGAAACACCAAACTTTCTCGATGAGCACGTTTTAAACCAACACTTCTCCGTACAGCTTATTACAACTACTCTAACCCCCTTTATCTACCACTCACTAATACTAATGAAGATATCGAAAGAAGCAAGATTATACTATATAGACTTACAACACCATTAACACCTCGACAATTTACATACGTTGGATATAAAAAATTTCTAAAAACATTCACCGCACCCCGAGCTAATTATTGCTGAATCAAAAATTACGATCATAACATCATACGCCTTAACCAAGATCAATTTTTAGACGAAGACCGCTTCGCAAACCCGCAACTAACAGAAAAATTTTTCATCAAAACATCATACGTATTCACACTTAATATTTTTGATAGAAAGAATGACCACGTAATTTCAGAATCACTAGCTGATATTCAAGCATACGAGAGCTTCTATGATAAATTTCAGTTGTTTTCACAAACTTTTCACTTTCTTTCACCACAGGAACGCGATTTGCACTGTTCCCACGATATTATGTTACGCACTAAACAAACCCACACATATACATACTATCGTTTTATACAAAATCTTTTTGATTTGCTCACCCCATCAAGACAACCTCACCATCACAAAATTTACAACTTAATCCAAAACACCTCATGAATTCGCAGTAGGCACCGAATAACTAAACACCATCAAAGCACTTCAATTGCTTTGGCCACTGCTGCAAACTAAAAATGTCATACGCATACTAGCCAAGTTACGAACAACATCAGACTTGATTCACGAAATCTTCCCACACGGCTTTTTTCCAGATGACTAAGGTAAATATGAATTAAAATAAATATGACTCATAAATTCAAAATTGTACTAACCATTTTCTATCAATGTTTAATTTATTATTTTAGTCTCCTCACCACAATCATCTACAAAAACAAAAAATTTAAAATAAAAATACAAACTTGTTAAATTAGAATACAACTCAAGTAAAACACTTTTGCTAAAACTTTTTTGCTATGACTAAACTTTTCGCACTATGTATCTAGTAAAACTTATACCCAATGTAGTAATTTAATTTATAAATTATTTCCTCAAGAAGCAGTAAACTTGATTACGATGAAAATTTACAATTTTATTTTCCCCCAAAAGCAGTAAAATTCAAATTTCAAGTAATAAATTCATAAAATGAAAAAGCAGTACTAACTTTTTCAATGTTTTCATTGATTCACACAAGAATTCTATCCACACTCCACAGCGCGCCCACAAAGAATTGTTTAAAATAATGATTTTATGTTTCAAGCATTCACTAATAACAACTCAACCAACTGAGCCAGTTTCCAAATTTTCTTTAACCCGTTGGAATGGAGTTATATACTAAACCAAACTAACCAACGCAGCTTACTAAACACCACAATTCATAAAATAACAGCATGACTAAGAAAAGAAAACCAACGGTACCCAAACCGGATTAACCCAGTTTAAAACTGGATAATTTATTCTTTTGAAGACTATTATAAAGTCTACGAAAGAAATAAAAAAACACAAAAAAGTCGTAAGACCAACCCAAACCAAAAACAATTTGATTTTTGAAAAAAAGACACAACCAAAAGTAAAATAAGAAAGACCAGAAAAAACCAACATAAAACGTTATCACATAACAGGACCTCTCAAAGAAACAGCACGATATCATACTCTCATTCCTGGCCTAACACACCAGGAAAGGACGTCCTGAGCATGCTTATAGCCGGCCTAACCCACCGCGCTACACCCACGCTTTGTGACCACACTTCAATTTTTAATACGAGGTACTCAAGAGTGAGTAACTCTTCAAAATAACTGAACTAAAATAAAACGATTTTGTGAAAACAACTAACTGAGATCATGATTGAAAATTAAATCAACAAAAATTTATAAAATGTAAATCATAATATGCAGTAGATAGATCATACACAACAACAAAGACGAACATCCAAAGGCTAGACGATGCCATCAAACTCGACCAAAAGAATGGCTAAACACAACCGACATACCGTCCACAATCACGACTCAAGGGATTTAAAGTACGACTTGGATTCGCAGAAAAGGACTTCATTGAACTAGACCAATGACAACCTCGATGTTCAAGTATACGTACAGATCTGAGTTACAAGGCATCCCTTCCAAACACGAATTTCACGCAATTCCCAGACGAGGCTGAACACAAAACTGTTCTCCACTAATACAGAAAAACCTGACATAACAAACCATTGGGAAATCGGATTGATTTCATTGGGGATCACAGTCGCTGTAGAACAACAAGTTAACAAGTTCATGTCCATCATTCCAGCGTCCTGGAACGTTTTTCTTCAAGAGGAACCGGATAAGAAAATGATGTTCGCCAAATACCAACGTTCATCATCCATCCTTCAACTACAGAAGAAAGATGAAACTAAAAAATCTCTGTAAACCCCGGATGGGTGGAACCTGATCTAAACTACATTTTATTAATGCAAATAAATTAGATATTTTACCACTGTAAAACATTTAATTTTAACCAATCATGATCCATCTAACTAACAACCCACTTATTTGGAATTGCTGAAATTACCTGTTTTTTCAGCACCAGAGAGATTTGAGTTTAACTTAGAAATTAGTTACCTCTCCAAGAGAACTTCAACAGCCGCAATAAAACCGGTATACTCTAGATCTATTGAGCCTAGCAGAGACTAGTTAAACACCCTGAGACTAGTAGATATAAGAGTAAGATTAGGATCGGTATTAGACTAAGAAGTTTCACGAATCTATCCGGCCGAAAATAAGATAGCGTGACGAGCAGACGGTGTACCTTATCCGAAATTACTCTATGAGTTATACACCTCAGTTATACCTCACATGCATCCAATTTCAAAAAACTTCTCACTTTCAGGCCTATACAGGGAATGTTCCGATTTCTTTTTAAAGTTCAATTAGTTAAGTTCGAAAAAGTATGGAAGAGTTACAAAATCTGTTTTTTTTTTGTGAAAAAAGTACCTCGCACGCTTTTCGAAAACAACATCATATATTTGGCATGAAGAACAAAATGATTTGACTAGCATGACCAAACTTATTTCATTTTGAAACATTTTATGACCCTGCTTGAATCTCCGCCTATGCTTTCATAGTGCAGAGTAGCTATTAAACAAAAAGTATATTGGATTCTGCGAGTTGCGGAGGATCTATGAAAACTTTATCAGGCCTGTTTAAACAGACTACTTTTATGAGAATTCCCTACATTTCAGACTGAATTTTTTCAATGAGCGAAGCTTTTTTTGCTATTAACGGCCGTTTTTTGTTTTTAAATTTTCCATGTGATACCACTAATATAGCCGAAATCGGTCAGAACATGGTTGATCTGAAGGTCAAGTGAGCGCTCGTCTTTAAACACTATCCTTTCAATAACTGGGATTTTAATTATCGCAAGTAGTCAAAATAGAATTTTTCAAACCTTCATAATTTTGCAAAAAAAATCACAGGTTAATTATCTTATTAAGTTTGAGCTAAAGTCTTTAAAAGCTGAGTTATGACCGATGTGGTTAACTCATAGAGTAATTTCAGATAGGGTACACCGTCTGCTCGTCACGCTATCTTAATTTCGGCCGGATAGATTCGTGCAACTTTTTAGTCTAATACCAATCCTAATCTTACTCTTATATCTACTAGTCTCAGGGTGTTTAACTAGTCTCTGCTAGGCTCAATAGATCTAGAGTATACTGGCTTTTTGCAACTGCTGAAGTTCTCTTGGAGAGGCAACTAATTTCTAAGTTATATTCAAATCTCTCTTGTGCTGAAATTACAAGTAATTTCAGCACTTACAAATAAGTGGGTTGTTAGTTAGATGGATTATGATTGGTTAATATTAAATATTTTACTGTTGTAAAATATCCAATTTATCAAATTATAAAATGTAGTTTAGATCAGGTTCCATCCATCCGGGTCTTACAGAGTTTTTTTAGAATTATCTTTCTGCAATTTGAAGGATGGATGATGAACGTTGGTATTTGGCGAACATCATTTTCTTGTCCAGTTCCTCTTGGAGAAGAACGTTCCAGGACGCTGGAATTAGGGACAGGAAAGTGTAACGTCGTCTTTCGACAACGACTGTGATCCCCAATGAAATCGATCCGATTTCAAAATGGTTTGCTATGACAGGTTTTTCTGTTTTATGTAGAGAACTTGTTTTGAGTGCGACCTCGTCTGGGAATGGTGTGATGATCGTGTGTGGAAGGGATGCCTTGTAACTCGGATCTGTACGTCTACTTGAACATCGAGGTGGTCATTGGTCTAGTTCAATGAAGTCCTTTTCTGCGAAGTCAAGTCGTACTCTAAATCCTTTGAGTTGTGATTGTGGACGGCATGTCGGTTGTGCTTAGCCATTCTTTTGTTCGTGTGTGATGGGATCATCGAGTTTTTGGATGTTCGCCTTTGTTGTTGTGTATTGATCTATATACTGCAAAGTATGATTTACATTTTATAAAATTATGTTACTTCAATTTTTTATTCATGATTTTAGTTAGTCGTTTTCACAAAAGTGTTTTGTTTTAGTTTGGTTATTTTGAAGAGTTACTCATCCTTGAGTACCTCTTATTAAAAATAGGAGTGTGGTCACAAAGCGTGGATGTAGCGCGGTGGGTTAGGCCGGCTATAGAGCATGCTTAGGACGTCCTCTCTGGTGGGTTAGGCCAGGAGTGGGAGTATGATTTCATGCTGTTTCTTTGAGAGGTCATGTTATGTGATATCGTTTTATGTTGCGTTTATGCTGGTCTTTTTTTATGTTACTTTGGTTGTGTCCTTTTTTCAAAAATCGAATTGTTTTTGGTATTGGTTTGTCTTGCGACTTTTTTGTGTTTTATTATTTCTTTCTTAGACTTTATAATAGTCTTCAAAAGAATAAATTATCCAGTTTTAAACTGGGTTAATCCGGTTTGGGTACCTTTGGTTTTCTTTTCTTAGTCATGCTGTTATTTTATGATTTGTGGTGTTTAGTAAGCTGCGTTGGTTAGTTTGGTTTAGTATATAATTCCTTTCCAACCGGGTTAAAGGAAAGTTTGAAATTTGTTATCGTGTGTTAGATTAGAGTTGTTGCGTGTGGAAGCTTGAAACTTAAAATCATTATTTAAACAATTCTTCGTGGGTGAGCTGTGCGAGTTTGGATAGAATTCTTGTGCGAGTGAATGAAAAAATTTGAAAAAGTTTGTACTGCTTTCTCATTTTATCATTTTATTGCATAGAATTTGAATTTTACTGCGTTTGGGGAATTTTAAAATGATAAATTTTCATATTAATTAAGCTTACTACTTCAAGGGGAAATAATTTATAGATAAAACTACTACATTTGGTATGAGTTTTTTTACATTATTTAGTGCAAAAAATTAATCAATTTTAAGAGAATTTAAGAAGTTTGTATTTTTATTTTTCTTTTCTGTTCTGTAGATGATCGTGGTGCGAAGACTAGAAATATAAATCAAACATTGATAGAAAATGGTTAGTACTCATTTAAATTTATAAGTGAAGAGTATTTTAAATTATACTTACCTGTTAATCTTCTGGGAAAAAGCCATGGGGGAAGATGTCGTGTATCATATCTGATGTAGTTAGTAATTTGACTAGTATGCGTATGATGTTTTTAGTTTGTAGCAGTGGCCAAAGCAATTGAAGTGCTTTAATGGTTTTAGTTCTTCGGTACCTACTGCAAACTCGTAAGGTGTGTTTTGAATGAGGTTATATATGATATATTTATGATTATATTTAGTATTGTGAATGAATTATAATATTGGTATTTCAATAGGCTAGATAAATTCATGCGGGATAAAGATGGGTCTCGATTCTTCGGCATTGAAGGTCTTCGTGATGGGACAGAATATATACATTTGGGTGACTGGGTCAAAGTTGCGGATGATGCCGTGGAGGTTAGTATCTTTGATGCAATATGTAAAATTGAGGGAAAATGGTGACGTGTACTTTGAGTTGAGAAACTGAAAACGATGGTGAGGTTGTCTTGATGGGGTATGCAAATCAAAATGATTTTGTATGAAACGATAGTATGTATATGTGTGGGTTTGTTTAGTGCGTAACATAATATCGTGGGACAGTTCAAATCGCGTTCATGTGGTGAAAGAAAGTGAAAGGTTAGTGAAAATAACTGAAACTTGTCATGGAAGCTTTCGTATGCTTGAATATCAGCTAATGATTCTGAAATGATGTGATCATACTTTCTATCAAAAATATTTATGTGAATACGTATGATGTTTTGATGGAAAACTTTTCTCTTAGTTGCGGGTTAGCGAAGCGGTCTTCATCTACAAATTGGTCTTGATTAGGTCGGATGATATTATGGTCGTGAAATTCTATTGTAAATTTGTTAGCTCGGGGTGCAGTGAATGTTTTTAGTAACTTTTTATATCCTAGGTAAGTAAATTGTCGAGGTGTTAGTGTTGTAGTGAGTCTATATAACATGTCTTTGTTCTTTTCTATGCTGTCATGAGTATTAGTTAGTGGTAGGCAAAGGGGATTAGTAAAATTATAATAAGCTGTCCAATGAAGTGTTGGCATTAAAACATGTTCATCTACAAAATTACGTGTGTCATTAGTATCGTTAGGTGTGTTTAATTTATATTGTGGTGATTGCAAGAAAATTTTTTGTGTTTGTATGTTGCGGGTGATTAATATATTCGCAGGCTGTTCCGGGTTTGGTCGGGAATGGGTGATTCGGGAATTTTCGTTTGAAAGTGCGATAAGCTCGGTGAGTGCTACTAGGTGTTTCGGTGGATGTGGATGATTGTGTGAATGATGCAGTGTAAGCTGAGGAGGGTGTAGAAGTAGGTGAATTTGAGGATTCTATTGTGGATGATAGTTGATGTATTTTGAGGGTGTTAGGGGGTATTAACTGTTGTTGTAGGGTAATAAAATTATCAAGTTCCTGGGAAATTGTGGAGGTATCTGGGGAATTTTTATATGATCTGTCGGAATGAAGTGGAGAATAGGTTGGGGTCACTTGTGAAGCATAAGAAGGAGTGGAAACGGATAGGAGTGGATGATTTGATGGAATTGGTTGAAAAGGGGGTTTTGAAAAAACTGAGTAGTTGGTCTGAGTATAATTTGATGGAGATGGTTCGGAGTCTGCAAATTCGTCAGGGGTTTCTACATTAGGGTTATTAAATTGTGAGATAGAGTATGAAACTGAAATATCTGAGTTAGTATCGAAATTCGTGCTTGATGATATATTAATAGTCGGAAAATTGGGTGGTGGGAAAGCAAAAAGTGGAATTATTGGGATTTGAGTTTGGAGGTTCATCGTGGGTTAAAAAATGATTTTTTTGAGACTGAAAATTGGTGATGTGAGGTTGTTCTATAGTTTGTTCGTATGTATTATCATTTTGTGGATGATGTGTTATTATATGTTGGATGGGGCTTTGTGCTGTATTTGGTCTAGAATTTGGATTTTTTGTAATTGCTAGGTTTCGGAAATTACGGGGAACTGATGATAAAGAATGGTTTTGTGGTAGGGGTGGCAACTGTGGTGCGGTAGGTGTTATCTCTATATTATTGTGTTCTTGGTCGTAAGTGTTTTGGCTTGTGGATATTTTTGTGTTATATTCTTTTATTTGTGCACCTAGAAGTATTTTGTTTATTGATGATGAAAAATTCCAAAAAATCCTGCAAACAGTATACGTGCTACACTTGCTTGTCTGTTTCCTTGTATGTGTATAGCGCATGTGTTATAGATTCCTTTTAGGAGTGAGAAAAAAATCCTATAAAATTAAACATGGCGTATAAGATAGTTAGTTTTTCTAAGATGTAATAGGGCCATCCTAGAAAAGCTAGAATTTCGTTCTTTGGGGTGACAAAACTGAAAATATTTATGCGTGAAACATCTTGTGGTCTGTATTTTTCACCGTTTAAATATATGTAGTCTTTAATGTCTTTAAAATATCCGCTATAATCTTGTGTATAAAAATCTGCAAATCCTGCGGTTTCGGCAAGTTTTCTTAAATTCTGGTCAATTGACTGTCTTTGTATATTGTCCCTTTGTGTTAATAATTCTTGAAATTGTTGTGTTCTAATGTGATGTTGGATATCTGATTTAGAATATATTCCAATTGATTGTAAATCAATATTTGGATTACGAGCAATAGCTCTGATGCTTTCGGGTGAAATTTTTTTGAGTGATTGCATTAATGTAGGGTATGGTGTAAGGAGATAGTATTTATCTTCATCAGGACATACCCAAAAATATGTTCGTCTTGAAAGTGTGTCGAAAAAATGTACTTTATTTTTTATAGAATATAGGGATTCTTTTATAACAACGTTTGTCTTCAAAAACATATAGTGGTGATACTTTTTTGGTACAAGTATAAAACCATAAATTATTTCCTTCGTAGTCTAGAAAATTTGATCTATTTCCTGATAATAAGTATCCTGCGTAGGGTTTTTTAGTACTGCTAGTGCGAGTGATTTTAGGATTTGTGTCCTTTCCATTTCGCATAATTGGTGAAGTGTTTCTAATTCGGAGAGTGACATTTCTTGAAAAATTCGACTAATTGTGTAGTCTAATTTCATATCTAAGTGGATATCGTAATGAAGATTACCGAAATAGGTGTTATTTATCAGTGAAAGTTCTTGTAAACGTGGGCTTTTACTGTCATGTGGCATCAGTTTACCACCAGGTTGACCTGAGCTTTTTTGAAAGTTAACTGGTATGTATGATGTTCCTTCATTTATAGGGTGACTTGTGGCATAAGGGTCAAATTTTATTTTTCCAGTGGTCATGTCGAAACCTTTTTCGTATTCGACAAGTATTTTAGAATATTGTGTCTTATAAAGTGGATTTCTGTATTTGCATGCAATTGCTGTTTCTTGATATTTTGGAAACGAGTTAATTTGTTTTCTATATCATGAATATTTCTAAAATCATTAGTTTGTTTTCGTGATGGATTTACTTGTTCGTATGGAATTGATTCTATAAAATATTTTTGTCATGAAATTTTACCATTCGAGCGTGTATTTTTGCTACTTGGAATGTTGTGCATGTATCTTTGGGAAACAAAACAATCGTTGCTTGTGTCCGTTTTAGGGTAACAATAACCTTGATCATTTTTGCAATGTAACCTAATTCCTTGATAGATCATTGTGTTATCAGATAAATCTCGTGTGAGTTGTACTTTTTCGAGTTGTATTTTCTAATCGGAAAACATTATTTCTTGATATTCCTTATTTTTTGTGTCTGCTTTGCAGTTTGAGGGGTCATTTATTCCAATGTGTGGTATCCAGTGTTTATCGTGTATGTCATCAGTTAATATTCCGTGTGCGCCGTTGTATGGTTTTTTTTTCGTCTAGTTTTATATGTCCTTGATATCGTTCAAGTTGTGCTTGGTGTACAGAATCGGCAAAGAAATGGAAATTTACTATTTTCCTGTCTGTGTTTCTATTTCTTGTGATGTTTAGTCTGAGTAGTTCGTTTTCACAATCATCGGGATTTAGATGTAAAATTCTTTCTATATTTCTTTGATAGAATGATTCGTGATCAAGTCGGTTTTTATTTCCATTGGAAACTTGTGAACAGTGTACTTTCTTTTCGGAAAATGTTGCTGTAAATTTATATCCTGTGACTGTTGTTGCTCGGGCTTTTGAATACAATGTTGCTATCACATTTGTAGTTTCTATAGCTTGTGGTTCTGTTTCGCATTGTGATACTTGATTTATTGCATATTTGTGTAGTGTTTTTTGTTCACAATCGTAGTGTGTTTCTAATAAATGCTGGAGTCCTGTGCGAGGAGAAGGATTTGTGCTTTGGTCGGAAAATATTTAAAAAAAGATCTGTTGAAATGTTAATTTTTTTAGAATATACATGTGTATGATAATCCTGAGTATGGGTTATAAAATGTGATGTAACCAATTGTGTTTTTGGTAAATCTATCGTATTTATATATTACTTCAGTTGTTATAAATGGTGGTGGTAGCGATTGAGCTGTTTTATTTGATGGATTTAATGGGTAGGGATGTTGAACAATATTGTTAAGTTTGATCGTGATTTCGAATTTCACTCGGAGACTATTTTGTTGAAGTATTTGAATATTGTGTTCAAGAATATCTTCGTTGATATCTTGTCTATATTGTAGTCTGTTGAGTGCCCAACTGTGGAGTCGGTTACTATCTTGATGGTGTCCAAATAATGGTGGGGGTGCTACGAATGTATTCCAGTCTATTCGTAAAGGGATATTTGTTGATGATTGTTCTCGATATCTAGCGTCGAGGTTATTTGGGAAATTTAAAGGGAAAAGCGTCGGTGAAATTTGACTTAATGATGGTGTTGACGGTAGTGATAATGTTTCTGGTAGTGATGATAGTTTTGTGTCCGTAGAAATATCTATTGGATCGTTCACTAAGTTTGGTTCACCTTGTGTATATGAGTGTGTTGTCCAATATGGTAGTCGTGCTGTGGGATTGGGGGGGGGAGTTAAAGGGATTTTCACGTATTTGTTCAGATGTTGGTGTTGAACCTAAGTAATCTGAGGGTTCATTTGAGATGCTCTGGTGTGAAAGTAGTGTGGGAGTTTCTGGCAATGTACTACTCGAAATTTCTGGAGTAATTGGTGTTGGTGATTGGGGTATATCAAAATGAACTCTAGGGGTTTGAAAACTTCTTTTTCGTGGTGGATGTATAATTTGTCTATTTATTTCGACTGTATTTTGGTTTTGACTAATGTTTCTTCTTCTACTTAAATCTTGTGGTAATGTGGGGTACTTGTTATATGTTGGTTCACTTAGAGGTGCCTGTCGCTGAACTGGTTCTAATGGTTCGGATAAGCGAGCGTGTCGTTCTTCGAAATTGTATGGATTATCTTGGTAAGAAATTCGTGTGGATGTATGGAGGTTTTGGGTAGTTGTGGGTATTGCTGGGTTTTCTTGGGATGATGTCGGTGAAGACTGATTTTGTGATTGTTGGTTAGCAATTTTTGAAAGTGTTTTGATTGGTTTTTTCTATTGGGAAGATTTATTTTTATTGTAGGATTCTTCAATGAAAAGAACTAAAAGGATTGTTGCTAAGGCGAATGTGACTATTGCCTTTTTTACACATTTGCACATTGTCAATATTAGGGATGATAAAAATATGATGAAAATTACAAATAGTAAAAAAATATCTGTTCTACTAAAAATTGTTCGTATCATTTAAGTAGACTTTGGATTATCGTACCTGTGAATATGATCAATGATTTGGGAAAGTTGGAGATATATTTCAAATAGGGAGTAGAAAACTTAAAAAATGTTGCAAAAAATTATTAAAATGATTATAAAAGCTTCAAAAGTATCAAATAGAAATATGAACAAAAACTTGATTATCATGAAAAAGTTTATTAAAAGATTTAAAATTGTAATTTTAAAGATATTGACTGATCGGGAGAAGAGCATTTAAGAAATGATTTCTTTGTCGAATATTTTTGTTGTTTGAGGCGAAATTCAAGTGTGGTCGAGTTATTTATTGATTCTTTGACAAGTGGGTTGAGTTTTGTGATAAAATGTTGGGGGCTAATTTTATGGTGTTCGGGAGGTCTTCTTGGCTTTATTTTTATTTGTCGGGTGATCTAGGGTATTTTTGAGATATTTGTACTTCAGGCCAAATGAATATGGTCCGTTTTTACTTTAGGCTAATTTGCCATTTTTGGTTGGAGGGTTTTTGAGGTCTGAGTTGGGAAAATATTGTTGATCTTTGCGTTATTAGATAGGGGAGGGTTGTAATAATTTGCTGGTATTTATTTTAGTTGTCAAGTTTAAGCGGGTTGCTTATTTTTGACCTGGAGGTTGTAAAGTTATAGTTATAGATATGTCTGGACTTTAATATTTTTCGGCTAATAGGTTGGTGTTAGAGATATGGAAGGTGACGGATTTAAGTGAATCCTATTGGCTGAATCTGAACTAGAATTGTTGCGTGTTTGTCTGCATGTTCTTTTGAAAAATGAAAGTTCAAAATGATCCAGAGGTGCAAAAATTATTAATTTTTAAAACCAACTTTGTTTTTGAAATTCAACTTTCTTTAGTATTTTAGATTGTGGAATGAATGTTTTGTAGTTTTTACGTGGTTGATTTCTAAGTCGTGATGATTCTCTATGTTCTGATTTTTCTATTTGTTCTTGTGCTAAAATTTGTTCTATCTTTTTCCTGTTTTTTCTTTCTTTTTGAGGTATTTTTGGATCTGATATTTTCTGATTGTTTTTAGCTTTGGTTTATTTTTGATTTTGATTTTCATGATGAACGTTGTCTTGTTCATTTATTTCTTTTCCTGTATGTGGATGATTTTGAATAACTTTTAAACTTGTGAAAGAATATAATTGAGTTAATTCGCTTAGCGCGTATTCTTTTGGGTAGTAGGGCAATAGAGTGTTACGATGTTGAACAAATTCCTTTTTATTTGAATCTGCGAGTTCATACGTTACGTCAGTGGGTTTGGCAATTATTTGGTATGGTCCTTTTCGAAGGGGTTGTAATTTTTTAGAGAATTCTTTGTGTGTATTAAAGTTAGGTATTAAGACAAATGTTCCATTTTTTATATCTGTGGCTGGTGTAAAGCGTGAATTATTTGGTCGTTAATATTTTGCCTTTGTAACAATTTCCTTGTTACTTTTTGGTACATTTCATTTTGTATTTTATCTCTGTTTAAAATCCATTCAGTGTGTGTGCCGGAGGCTAATTTAAGAATTTGTGGGTGATGAAAATGATCTTCATCATGTGTGTGTAAAGGTAGGTTATAACAAATTGATTCTTTATTTGGTTGGCAATAACCTTGTGCATTTCTATGGGAATTTGCTGTAAACATAATTGGCTTACGTGGCTTTTGATTAAAAACCATTTCGTATGGTGACATTCCTAAAGTTGTTGTGATTTGTGAATTGTATGCTAAGGGAAATAGTTTTACATCTGCTGACCATTCTGTGTAATTTGTATCATTTCCATTTATGATACATCGGAGATATTCTTGTAGTGAACGGTTCATACCTTCGACTAAACCGTTTGTCCAAGGTGCATGAGATGTACGTGGTTTTTGTTTGATGTTATATAAGTGGCATAGTGTGATGATTTCATTATTTATGAATTCTGTACCGTTGTCTGTAACTAAGATTTCGGGTAGTCCAAATTTAGCTATCCAATTATCATAAAGCGTTGTGTAAGCATAATAAGCATACACAATGTGGTACTGGGTTGAGTGCTACATAATGTGTAAATGCGTCAACAATGACCATAATGTAGGAGTTTTCTTCAGAAGATGGTGAAATTGGTCCTTTTGTATCGAATGAAGTACGATGGTTAAAATATAAACTTTGTGTTTTAAAATCTTGTTTTTGTGCTATTTGTTTTTGATTTGGATAAGGTTTGTTTAATTGAGATATTATACAATCATTGCATAATACTTTTATCCAAATTGGTGCATTTGGGAAATAAAAACTTTGTGTAAAGTTTGAGTATGTTTTTTTCTGATCCGTAGTGTCCTTTAGTATTTTGTGTATGTGAGATGTTAAAAGCTATTAGTATCATACTTAAAGGAAGACAGGGAACTGTAGATTTATTTAATTGATATTTTAGAAGGTCTGTGTTTTCATTAATTGTTGTATTATTAAATTTTCGAAAATCTCGGAGGAGTGTTTTATTTCCTAAAATTGTGGTATCTGCTTTTACGGGCTTAGTTTTGAAGTTGTGCCATGATTTTAGTTGTCTAATCACTGGGTCGAGATTTTGATATTGTTTCAAAAGTTCAAGTGTAATTTTATCTGTTGAGAGGAGAAAAACATTGTCAATTTCTAGTCTTGATAGGGGAATTTTGTCAAGTGGGTCATGAAGGTCAAAAACTTGATTTATTGTGTATTTTGAATCATTTGTTTGCGGTCCTGATAAATTTATTTTATCGGTTAAATTCTCTTTTTCGATTAATGGAAAAAGGCATTTTTTATGCGAATGTTGTTTTTTTTTGTTGAATGTTATTTTTTATCCATTGTGAGCGTGGAATTGGTTTAAAAGTTGATGTGCCTAGTAAACCAACTTCGTAGTGATTATTCTGGCAATCTAAGTAGAGTGGAAAATGTTGCAGATTATTAATCTGTGATTGATCAATATCAGTTTTTGCTGCATATTTGCATTCTAGTCCGGGTGATGTTTCATCTTTTGCAAGATAAAATTTAATATTTTGTGGTATTTCAACTGTAGTTTTTCTTGTGAGTAATTCAGGTGGCGTATTTCGACTTAATGTATCTGGTATTGCAAGGTTTTTTCCTGCTGTCCAAAATATGTGTTGAAATCTATTGAATTAGTTGAAATCTATAAATTCTATGATTTGGATTTGACTTTTGTATAAAGAGAAAAATAATTGGTTTGTGATCTGTGAATAAAACTGTTGGGTGTTTTGATCCAAGTATCAGAAATTCATATTCTGTAAGTGTATAAATTATAGCTGTACATTCTCTCATTAGAGTTGAGAGTCGTAGCTCTGCTTGAGTGAATAATCGTGAATTTGCTGATATAAGGTTCATTTTATTTGTTCCACTATGTGATTGTAGCAATGCTACGCTGATGCCAAAATTTGAAGCATCGCACATTGCATAGAATGGTTGATTTGGATCTGGAATGGTATTTGAAATTTGTTCAGTTAAACTTTTTTAATTTTTTCAAGTCGTGTTTGATGTTCAGTGGTCCATTCAATATTATTTTGTTGTCTGAGGATATTATAGAGTGGTCTTAAGTATAATTGCATTTTATAAACATATTTACTTAAGAAATTTAACATTCCAAGGAATTCTTGGATTTTTTTTCTATTTGTAGGTGGCTGAAGTTTTTGAATAGCATCAATGCGTGATTTTAATGGAGTGATAGTTTCTCGTTCTATATTATGTCCTAAAAGTTTAACGCGTGTTAGAAAGAAGTGTGATTTATCGGGAGCTGCTTTCAGATTTTCGTTTTGAAGTATTTAATGATACTGTTCTAAAACTACAAACATTTCTTCTTTTGTTGGTGATAGCATAAAAAAATCATCTAAGTATGTGATTGCATTTTTCGTGAGTATTAGTGGTCTAAAAAATCTGTTTACTTTGTCATGTAAGTGAATTGGTACTTTACTGGCTCTTCGTTTTTTGAAAACTGCGTCGGGTTTTAACGGGAGGTGTAATGATGAACTAATTTTTCCCACGTCAAACTTTTTTGTTGCGTAGACTGTTGAATATTTTAACAGTTGTTTTGCTAATTTGTCAAATTCATTTTGTGTAATTTGTGAATGTTCAAAATTAAAGATTGTTAAAAATTTTTGTTGTTCTTTTGTGTAATTTGTTATATTGAATGTTGGTTTAAAATATGGTGTTTTTGTAAAGTAATCTGTGTTTCTTTTTTCATTACTTATTATTTTATTTATGGATAATTCTTCGTCAAGAATTGTTGATTGGCAAATATCTAATAATTGGAGTATATTATTTACGCGGTAGGCTACTTCATTTATAGGTGAAATTGTAGCATTCGTTTCACAATATCCTAAAAGTCCTAAGGGTAATGTTACTTGATATGGTGTATTATTATAAACGTGTAATGAAATGATGTCGGAATTCGCGTTCTTCGAATATTTTATGGATGAGATCGTAATTTTGAAAAATTTGTGAATAGGTTTAAATTCGAAGTCCGACATAAAAATTTGTTGTTTTTTGTTTTGACTTTTTTTATATTGGCGAACTTGTTTTATTGAAAAATTATACATATTTCATGATAGTGGTTTCAGGTCTTTCCGTTGTTGATTGTAAATGGGATAAAATTTTGAGAAGAATGGTGGTTGTTTGTTTAATCTTTGGAAGAATGTAAGGGCTGTATTTTTTGTTTTTGTGTACTTATCTTTGATATGTATTTTACTATTTAAGATGTTGATTGTTGGTATATATTTAGATATAAATTGTATCCAATGATATTGTGTTTAATATCAGTAATATGAAATATTTGTTTAAACTGTTTGTTTAAAGTTTTGTTTTGTTCCATTGTTCTCGTGGGGAGAAGAAATATTTGGTTTTTTCCATAATTTACTAATGTTGATCCTTGTGCTGTTGCTAATTTACTAGAGGTCTCAAGAGGTGTTAATTTTGGGTGCAATGTTTTGATTTCATTCTATGTGGGAATATTAAGTATATGTGATTCTGCTCTGAGTCAATTAAGAAATCAATTTCAAGATCTGGTGCTTGAAATTTTTTGTTTCTTGGGCTTTCTAAGAGAAATGGGATTGTCCAAATTTTTTTCTCTTGGTTGTTCTTTTTGTAAATTTTGATAAATATGTTTTGTGTTTGAGCATTGTGTTTCGTCTTTTTTATCGGGTTTAATTACCGTGTTAATCCCGTTTACTTCTTGTGTAGTTTGTGTAGTATCACTGGGTCCAATATAGTAATTGTGAGTGAGTTCCAATTGATTTTCATATATATGTGAGGTAAAAGGTAGTTCATATATGATAGGTTCATAGTCGTTTTCGACTGTTATCATATTTACAGAGATTATATTATCTGTATCACTTTCTGTATCTGACGATTCACAATTTATATGATTTAGTTGTAGTTCGTTACTTCCTGTGTCATCAATACCTGGGGGTTCTGAAGTTGTTTCTTCATTCGTCTGCACTTGATTAATGTGTCTTTGATGTTTTGGTGTGCTACTTCTGTATCGATGTTTAGAATCAGGGTAACGGTTATTATTCCTGTGTGGTGACTGGGAATAATTTCTGTGTCGATTATTGTAACTTGAATTTCGATTTTGTGAATTTTTTCGTGATCTGTTTTGATAATTATTGTTTGATCTGTGATAGTTTGATCTTTTATATGAATTATTCCTTGATCGATTGTTCGGGTAATTCTGATTTCGATTGTTTGAATAACTTCTGTTTCTATTATGTTAAAAAAGTTTCTATTTCTGTTGTATGTTGAGTTTCTAGATTGATTATTGGAATAGTGTCTTTTCCTTGGGTTTGATTGGGAACTGGATCCAGATACAAATTTTGTTGTATTGGAACTCGATCGTGAATAGTTATTTTGTTTATTTTGGCTATTCGATCGATTATATCTATTTTGTGAAAAACTTCGTTTATTTCCTCGTTCGGGTGATCTACCTCTATAACTTGAGTTATATGGTGATTGATTCCTTGTGTAATTTGAATGGCATGGAAGTGGTTTTCCTGAACTGTTGTTAATATATATATTTTTGTTTGGTAGATTTTGGTCTTTTTCCATGTATTGATAGAATGATTTATTTGGTTCTTTGTACTTTTGAGGTTTATTCTGATTGTCTTGTTGTTTTTGTCTACATTCGGAAATACTGTGTCCGTATTGTCGGCAATAATTACACCACTTTTTGAAGGATGGTTTGCCTTTAAAACTTGGATGTTTTTCGTAGATATTTAGTATTTCAGTGATTTTTTCAATCAGGTATGTGTCTGATTCTTGTATGTTATTTATATGTGTAGTATTTGTTTCAATTCGATTAACATATTGTAGTTTTAGTTTTTCTGTTTCTTCGAGTTTCATTGTGATTTCTGCTTACTCTAGTTTATCTACTATTTTTCGAAAAACTAAATCCGGTTCTCGAATTGAGGAAAGATGAGATGCACTCTTTTTTATAGCTATTTTCCTTAATTGAGGTGTTAATGTCATCAATAAAACTTCTGTCATTTTTGTGTTTTTGTAATCATGTGTATTAAGTGAATATGCTTTTCGAACTAGTGTTTTGATTCGTACTGCTAATTGTTTAATTGTTTCATTTAGTAGTCTGCGGATTTCGTTGCATAAAACTCTTTGATGTTGTTTGTTTCTTTCAGATTCAAACATTTTTGAAAATACTTGTGTGAATCTTTTCCAGTCTGATTTTATTTCTATGGGTAATACTGAAAACCATTTTTGAGCTGCGCCATCTAGGGTTGTTTGTATTAATGCTGTGCGTCTATGTATCCAATTTTGATGTAGTGGCGTATTAATTGGTTCGGGTCCTATATTTAAAATTAAATTTGCTGTTACTGCATTTAGATAATCTTCTACAGAATATTCAGGGTCTGTTTCTGTGAATACCATTAATGGTTTATTCGATGTTATTGATGATCGAACCATGAGGTATGGATTCATAGTCATCTGTAGTGATTCTGCGGCGTTTGGCATTAGTGAAAAATTTGAAAGTTGATTTTTTGTGATTTCATGTTGCTGAAGGTAATAGGGAAGCGGTATTTCATTTTGAATTTGTGTTGGTTGATAAGAATGCATTACTATTAGGTTTTGTGGTTGTATTGGTTGAAAAGCTTGTGTGTTAAATGGATTTTGTGTATGCATTTGTTGTGGATTTTGTACATCTGTTGGGTTTTGTGGGTAAATTTTCATATTTGAGATGGTTGAGATTGTCACGGTCTCTGTGTGCGATATTCTTTAGTATATGGTGGAAAAATATCGGGTTGGTGATAATCATCTTCATCAGATGATAAATAGTTTGTATTAAATGGTGTATGTTGTTCATTTTTATTTTGCTGAAAGAATGGGTAATTTTCACTATAATCCTGTGTAGGTTGTGGATTATCTGGGAAATTTACTGAATTGGTCGATGTTTTTGGGGTTTTTGGGAGATTCCAATTTGGGAACAAACGTGGTTTAAATTTTGTTTACTCTTTCGGGGAGGTTGGTTTGTTCTTGGTTTGTGAGCATAATTATAATTGTGTTCTGCAAAAGTGTTTCTTGTGAACGGTTTTCGTGTTTTTGACGGTATTGTCATTGGTCTATACGTTTGATAGTCCATATGTGAATATTTTGGAGCAACCGAAGGTTTTACGGTTGATTGTAAGGTTACCTGTGTTAGTGATGTATTTGTATTCCTTGGTGTTGTCAGATTGGGGTGTATTGGTGAAATACTCTGTTGTGTAGTTGTTGCTGTTATTTGGACGATTTCTTCATTTATGAAGTGTGATGGTGTTTGAATATCTTGTTGTGTAAGATTTCTGGTTCCATTAAGGTTTTCATTATGTATGACTGTCGAATTTAAACTGTTATTTCGTGTATCAGGTAAAAATGTATTATAATCCAATGGTGTTGCATCAATGGTTAATGTTACTACTTTTACATAATCTCTGTGAAAAGATATTGTACTTATTGCTTGACTCGAGATGGCTTGTGGGATATTTAGAAATGCTGGATGAGACCAGTCAGGGTCCCAAACGTAATCTGATTGTTCTGAAAGAACAGTGTCGTCATTGGTATTTTGAGGTCTGAAAATTTTTCTTGCTTGTGAAATTAAATCTAAATTGTGGGTGAAATAATCAATTATAAACCATGCTAAAATCTTTTGTAAATCATCTTTAGTGTTTTGTGAAACATCTTCTTTAGTGAAATTTTTGCGAATTATATGTAGAAATGTTGAAAAAACGGCGATTTCATTTCGTACTTTTGTATGTTTGGATGTTTCGGTTGGTGATATACTTTGAACTTCTGTTTTTTCTAATATAGATATATAACTATGAATTACTGCAAAAACTTCGTTAGTGAATATGGAGTTTGCTCTTTGTGAATTATGATTTTGTATGCTTTTGATATATTCTATGAGTATATTTGAAAACTCTAATTCAATATTGTCTCTTTGAATTACATATTTACGATGGGCTGTATTTGGTGTGCTGAATTCTATGGTGTAGATTCCATTTTGTTGTATTAGATTACAAATAACTTTCAAATAATGTGTTGCATGTCTTTCAAATAATGTTCAATAATTTGTCTTTTGATTTTTACATCTGGGAATTCTGCTTTGCATGGGCTGATTCCTGGTTCAAACAAATTTACGAGTAAATTCTTGCAAAAATCGTGTTGTCCTCTATCATCGAGTGAATCTATAAGAAAGGGAAAAACTGCTTCTTCATCTGGACTTTCGTCATTTTGAGTGTGGCTCATTTTTTCGTTTGATGACTGTTAATATATAAGTATCGATGAGTCTAATTGGTTGATTCCAATTATACAGGTGTACTGGTTTGTGTTTATAATGCTTTTTTATTCTTCTTTTTCCTCTTTTTGATGAATTTGAAGTTGTTTCTGAGTCGGAAAAATATAATGGATCATGAATGGTACAATTTTTATCTATTGGTTCTTTTAATTTGTATAGTTCGTCTAAACTGTTGACTTCTGATTCAGAAAATGCGTTTCTGTTTTTTGAAAATCTTTTTCGTGTGATTTGCCTTTGTTTGTTTATAATTTTCCTTTTTATTGTTTGTCGTTTTGTTCTAATGTATCAAACTGTTTGTGTATGAGGTGTGATTACAAGATCGTATTTTTTGTTTTATCTATTTCACAATTGTTTCCTTAATTTTTGAATGACATAAGGTTTAGGATGAGGGATGCAAGAAGTTGTTAGTTAATTCTATTTCCTTAGACTGTCAGTCCTTACGATTTTTTGGTTAGCTTAACTTGGGTCTTTTTGTTCAGGGTTGGAGAGAAAAGTATACCAATTCCGGAGAATGATGTTCTACTTTCTCGTGGCTAGTCTAAGTTCAGGTGTTACCTTACTTAATCTTACTTAGGGGTAGTGATTGTGTTCAAGGGTTGGAGAATAGTACATCGATCCACAAGGTTCAGGTATAATTAGAACGCAAGCAGTTCGCTAGATACTTTTTTAAACTTACTAAATCTAAGATCTATCCTGGGTCTGGTAAGAGGAGAGTTCAAGTGAAGGATGAATAATCGAAGTTCTTCACTGTTCATCTTAATTTGAATGGTTAGTTTTATTGAAAAAATTCTATTAGTCCTGCGTCTTTTGAAAAGGTTGGATAGTGAATCGACGTTTGAGGTCGTTAGACACTTGCTAAGTGGGTGGGGGAGAACAAAATTGTTCTTTTTGATCCAAGGATAGGCTTTGATGATCAGGTTTTGAATTTAGTAAGATAGAAAATTTATAAAGATCCAAGCATAAGCCTTGATGATCTGATTTTTAAATTTAAGTGAATTTTTAAGTTTAAAATGGTTTAATTTTATTACTTCATATGATTGTTCATCCCGTTACTTCATATGATTGGATGTTTCCAACCTTTAATCTCCCTACACTGCACTGACCCTGCTTCCCTCCCATGCTGGCATCATAGCTACAGCCTCAGCTATTGCACTTTCTCAAGCCTGCTCAAGCATTACTATAGCTTAATCGTGGATAGATACTTTATGCGCTTAACGGTTGCAAAAAAAATTTAACTATGGCGAAATTTGTGTCACATGTTTTTAAATATAGCAAATATAAATGCTGAAGGTATAATTTTTTGATAATTTTGCAAAAGAGAGTGTAAGATTGAAATGAAATGTAGTAGAACAAAAGCGAGCTAAGTCTCCAAATTAATTTGACGAAAAAACTACGTTCTTCTGTTCATCAACGATCTTTTATTTGCTTTTTGATTTCATTCAAAAATCATTCTTGTTTCACTGTTTTATTCGAAAAACTTTTTTATCTGTATAGTCTAACTCAAGCTAAAATCCTACATATTTTTGAAGGCGTCAATCCCTATTAAAAATATAGATAGTTTATGCAAAAATTACTTGAATCAGTTTCAATTGTTATCCAAAAATTCAAGGCTTAACTCAATAGGACCAAGATGTTATATGTTTTCAAATTGAATCCGTTTCCACTTCTGGTTTATGATGTATTCTTTGTTCACTTTCTGGTTTGCAATATGCACTATTAGGAGCCACTGCTAACCCTAAACCTGAAATTTTCATTTTGAAACAATAATATGTTTAAGCAAACTCTTTGATTCACGGTTTTAAGCAAGTAGTTCACCCATATTTAACTATTTTTTTAAAAAAGTGAATCAGTATTTGCACTGTTCATAACAAAGCATGGTTTTTCTGAGGATATATATTTTTTTATATATCATTATTAATTAATTTTTTTTCTAAATCTACAATTTTCTATGTGAGAAATAAGCTTCTCGAAGGGTTTCAATACCCATGTTATGTTTCTGTGACACTAGTCCTCAAGACTTGAAGTTACTCAAAACTCTAATCAAATCAATGCAAATTCACACTTATTAGCTTCATAATTATAGATCATTGAAATTCACTCATTTTTTTAAAAAATCTTGGTACTAAGTTTTTAGATAGGAAAGAAGACGATTCTGAACATTACTAAAATTTTTTAATTATATTTTTGATTTAGCCAAGTTAATAACTATAAAAAACAATAAAAACCTTACAATAGTTAATACGCATAAGCTTTTCGTGAGTTCGAGCAGGTAAGCTAAAAAACAATTTGATTGCTCGCCAGAATTTCTTTATTCAGCAAACAATACACTAGTCCAAATAAAACATATCAGTGAAACTGATTATAAAATTGAGTAACTAGAAAAAAATAATTATAGCATTATCACAGCCTTGGTGTAAAATAGCTCGACAATCTATTTAATGGCTTGAGCGTAAAATTTTCAGAAGATGTTTGAAAAAATCGATCGGCCTAAAATACACTAAAGTGCTTTTCAACAGTCATTGTTCGGACTTTTTCCAGATTTGGGATCGTGTAAGACTTATGAAACTTATTTAGCAAAAACTTTTAGGCTCACTGCAAAGTTTTTGGGATGAAAAAAAAACACTTGAAGTATTTTTCGCTGCCATCAAAATTAGTTAGTATTGGCACCGAACACTTGCCCAGATTTTCAGATCTAAATTGAATGAATTAGTTTAAAAAATGCTGCAAATAAAACAAAAAACTGCGATCTCTTCAAAAAGTTTTGCATGCAGAGTGTGTGAGTGATATTAACACCCCCCCCCCCCCCCCCCCCTCATTGGCATTCTACTGATGTCCAAAAACGGCGAAAACGTTCATATCGCAAGATATATACGCAGTGATTTGTTATCTATATCTGGTTAATTGGGTTCGGTATGATCGGCCCTGTTCCTTTTTTGAAAGATTTTCGCCGCATTGAAAGAGTAGTTTTTTCAAAATCGAACTCATAAAGTTTCCGATAGACTCGATATGATCTGATTCTAACCTAATCAACTCCGATTTCTTTCGTCAACTAGGCCATTAATTGGACTGGCAAGAAAACCGAAGTGTTTCAAATTAAAAATTGTAGAAAAAATTGCTTTCTTGTACATTCACGTAACGTAGCGAAACCTGAAAAGTCAATTTGAGATGATAAAAAACTTGTTTAGTTTGATACAAAAGACCAGTTTACAAAATGAGTTTAAGTCGACTCTAGAGCGAATAAAAATCCATCGTTGTCAACCTTTTTAGTTTAATTTTTGTACAAAATTTAGAAACCAAAAGTGATTAAAATAGGTGGAAATTACTTCGATTATACCGAATATCTAAAATGTTTTCTTCGAAAATGGAATATTCTAATTTGATTTCTAATTTGCCGAAAACACTTGCGCCTAGACCGTTGATAATGAAAACAATATAACAAAATCGTTGCGTAAGTTCAGTTATCATCGCCGCATTGCTCTCACTTGCGACTCGTGAGTGATCTCGCTTAGAGACCCTTGCAGATTGCATATGCAGATTGCGTACATCCTATTTGCCACATTGCGTTAACTCTCCTTCTGGACGTCTTTCTAGAGATTGGATCACCCTCTCTCGACTTCCTTTCTCGTCACTCACAAGTTTAAGAAGCACTTCAGTCGGTCCAAGCCAGAAATGTGACGGTTCTGTAAGACACAAACAAACGTAAATGAAATTATGTATTAATTTTTTTTTTTTAGAAATTGATGTTTTGGTTGATGTTTTTAGTTGATGCTGAAAGTTTGACCAAATAATCGCGGTTTTTCTTTGCGAGCACTCTTCCTCAAAACCAGCAAATACTGGCGCTAATGTAGAATTTATAAAAAAAAATGGAGATGCTCATACACAAAACTGGATTAGGTAAGTAAGTAACTAGCAAAGATGGCAACAATTGGGCAGCCACGGTGTCAAACCAGTGACGGAGGGGGCGTAACCCCATCCCTCAAAATTTAATACAAAAAAGAGAGTAGTTTTCAACAACGGAATATTTTGTCTATACCTTACAAAAAAAATTGAGCTTTGAAACTTCAAAGATCATAAAGAAGCCTTCTTATTTTTCCCAACAGAAAAAAAATTCCGTGAATGCCCGCACCGAAATTCTTTGAATGAAATTCGATTTTATTGTATTGTTTTTGATTTTATTTTGTCATTATCATTATATTGTCATAATCCATTATTATTACAAGTTTAGACCAAGGAATCGAGTACATTGCCTAAAATATGTGCTTAATCGATTTGATTAATTCGTAGGTTGCCCTTAAAATCTATAGCTTGCAGTAAAAAACTATCAGTTAGTGATTCTAGCTTTCTATTACGTCTATAAGATTTTTAAAAGTTTACTCACAAAATTGAGAGCTTGATACAAAGTTTGCAATGAAGGAAGATAGATAATCATATATTTTCCTTTCAAGAACAATACTTTTCCCCGTGTGGTTTTTCCCGCAATTTGATTATTCCGAAAAATTATCATTGTGAGCTTGATTAATATTTCCTGGTTTTCTGAAGGTTGCGTTAGTTTTGTATGCAGTTCTCTTTTCATATTATTTTAGAGTTCCAAGCAAAATGATGTGCTTGATATCTAAACTGACGAATATTTGTTGAGTGTGCTCTCCCAAAACCCTGAACGGCTCTGAAAATCAAATCATATGTGTTACAAAGAGATAGATTGTGCTCCTAGTAACGAAGAAAGTATGGCAATTATCCTGGTTCAACCAATTTGGAACGATTTTAAAGACGGATTACATCTCCGCTCACGCAATACTAGCATAAAAAATTACCCTTTAATTGTCCTGAATGGGCCATATTGGCAATTTTTAAGCCCTCGTGGTTTTAGAAACAACATCACAGGTGGAATTTGTTTTTGAATTAGCGCTGGAAACAACAATATCTTTCAGTGAAAAATAAAAAAAACGCCAAAATGACCAGTTAAAAAGTCAAACATTTTTTGAAGAGTTTTTTTTAGCTTGAAAACTTGAAACAGGTGGAAAAGTGCGGTTGTTTTTTTTATCACGTTTACTTTACCGATGCAGTTGTTATTTTATACCAAATTTCTGTCAGTTTTGCACATTCTCTTCAAATTTGAAGTCAAACAAACCATTATTTATGAAATTAGAAAGTTTATTAAAAAACAATTTATTTGAAACAGCCAGTTAGTTTTTTTGCTCATTATGAACGCAACAATTTGTTTATGGTTGACCAACCTTAAATGCAAAATGTTGCGATAAATATAATCATCTTTTGGGCTAAGATTTAATTTTATTCTTTTATTTTCATACACCATCCCATGCATTCTATACTATTGAAAACTTGAAAAAAAAATTTCTCTAATATTTGAGAATCTTTGAGTTTTTTTTAAACATCTGCCGAACAGTTTTTTACACTAATTGCAAAAAGATGCAGTTGTTTTTTTTCCCATATAATTCTTTGGTTGTTAATTAAAAGTAACGATCGAAATAGATTTTGACCAATTTTGCTGTTTCTGCAGATTTTATGCAGGTTTTACAAGTTTCTTAGAGTCAACATAGAGGAAATGAAAATGAAATCTTAACAGAGAGTTTTTTTTTGTTTTTGGCCGGAAAAAAATTATGACAATAATTTATATATGAACTTTCTGCACCAATATTGAACTTTTCTGAATAGCTTTTTTAAGACAAAAATTGTTTTAACTTTGTATATAGTATCGCTTCAATTTAAAGATTGAAGCTTTCTGGGTATGTTTTTCTTATTTTTCACAGAATCACGAACAGAACTTGAATTGATCACAAAGTTTAGTAGCTATATGATATTCTAGTTGTCTAATAAGCTGCATGTACTGATAAAATAAGCTTTTTTTTCAATACAGATGATGGAGTGATACAAACTGAAGTGATATAAAATTGAATTACTCTGTTACAAAGGGCAGTTTTCGAAATCAATATTAATAGTTTTTAGAACGAGGAAATCGATTTTTGGCACTTTTTTTGATTTCTTTTCGATATGTATCTTCGAAGAAAAATTGATTTGAATGAGTGTCAATTTCAATCACCACGGTAACCTTCAAAATTTCAAAATCCTCGAAGAAATCCGTAAATTTGAAAAAATTCTCCTTGAGGGACCCTAGCTATCTGTCGATGTGATGGAGGTTTTTCTTGAGTGCAGAACTTTATGCAAAAAATTCAAAAAAAAAAAATAATTTTACTTAAAGATTTTTATGGAGACTTAAGTTTTTCACTACTCTACAAAACTTCAGTAAAATTTTTTGAAAACCGTTTTTTTTAATCAATCAATCAATCAAATTCTTTCCTTCCGTGAAGTTCCGTTTAAGTCCATTCCAATTCGATTTACTTATATAAAAGAATCAATCTGAGTCGTTTCCATGACGTAACTTATCTGAAGAAAATGAATTCTACCTAGAGAGTTTAGAGAGAAAAGAGAGTTTAATTTCCAAGAACAGCGAGTTCGATATACAATTTGCAATCAAGTAACTATAGTTAGTTGAGGATTTTTGTCCTTATCTGGTGTATAATCTAGAACCACTTTTCCTTGTTATTGAAAACCTTTGTTTACGAATGCACCTCAAAAACTGTGGGTTTTTCAATCTTTAATTAGAGTTTTTTGATAATTAAGCAACATTTGGATGAAGTATTGACATGCTTTATTGTACTTGGTTTCGTATGTCACAAATTATGTAAAAGAACCAGATCAATCATTCCAAAAAATTGGTGGTTAGTGATTGTTTTTTTTTGGAATTAGTCGGAATTTAGTGCACTGATTTTTTCGCAAATTTCCTGAGAAGAAAAACAAAAAGGTCGCAAATTTTAGGTCCCAAGCTAACCAAATATTATATAACTGAGATTGGACTCCAGGATAACTGGCGCGGACTCCAGTTGGTAAAGACTTCGTGACGACATGGATAAGAGGAGGTCATGTGCGAATTGTGGTTCGATGCAACACTATGTTTCCGCCTGTTCTACTTACAAGCAGAACATGAAAGCGATAGGCTACTTTCTCGATGACGTTGATGCGACCGACGAGTGACCACGAAGAGTGTGTGAGAGGACTCATAATGAAGTATGGACCAAGGTGCTTCTCCTGCAATTTGGAGGGACACTTCAAGTCGGATTGCACGCAGTTTTGAGATGCATTGGCGGACGCGAAACATCCCCGCCATAAAGAGGCGCTTTCGGGCTTCAAAGCCAGCCGAGCACTTCTGATGAATGAAGCTGAGTCTCGGGGAAAAGAGACTACACCAAAAACATTTACGACAAAGAAGGTCAAGATCTAGCCTGATGAGGTGATAGCCTCGAGCCTGGAGGCCGAGTCGGCCGGCCCGCTCAAGGTGGATTATGGCTTAGCGGCACGGAGAGCATTACAGAATGTCCAGCAGGAGCTAGCCATGAAGGAAGTTGAGCAGTGGGTAAGGTCGGAACTAGAAAGCACAAATCTTCGGTAAAAAATTCACATTCTTGTGAAAACAACGAAAGGAGAGGACAAACAGGAACCCAGAAAACGGGGACTAAAGCTAAACGTTATATCGGGTAAAACCTTTGGCATGACGAAAGAAGGAACGAAGATAATGTCCATTATTTCTGTCGCAGGGCACCAGGTGGTCAAGAACTTGAGTGAACAGTCCGAGATCACCCTGGTACACCTGGACATTTATGCGGACTACCTGAGGGAGAAGGATCCCAAGCGGGACTCCAGGGCCTTGCGAGCGCTGCTCACGACGGGAGGTCCAAGACTAATCAGAGTAGATGGACATTACATTGAACTCCATGGCCCATATCCGATTCTAATGAATGTGGACGGCATTAACATCTACACGAAGGCTCATGTGACTGATGCAAGTGATCAAGTAGGCCGGATATACATTGGTCGAGAAGAGCTGAAAGTGCGACGAGTCGGCATAAACGCCATGTTTGATCAGTATGCGGTTCACATAGGTTGCGAAGCCGATCTGGCAACACATGTGCTGGATGTGCAGGGCAGACAATTTTCAGTAAAGGGACGGTTAGACACCGAAGCAGTGGTCAGCGTCATGCCAGTCAGCACCTGGACTGATATGGGCTTCGACAGGTCGGATCTGATATCGACAAACATCAGACTGGCAGCTGCCAATCAGGGAGCAATCTATGTGACAGGATGGACCCCGATTATATCACTGCAGCTTGGAGGAATACACTTTGGAAATAGCTTGGAGGAAGAAAATTTGGACGAATCCGGTCAATTCATCCTGGGGAGGGACTTCGTACGCAACTTTGATGTCACGATCGACCTCAACGACGGGTTGATCAGGATCAAAGATCCTGAGAGGAAGTATGAAAAGAAACCTCCTAATAAGATCTTAACTAACCAGGACAAGGTGCCAGATTTTCTGGATCGGAAAGCTAGATTGAAGCCAAACCAAGTCGTAAAAGCGACGTTTAGGATGATGAACTTGAATGAACTCAGTAATGACAGACAGGTGTGTCTGGTACCAAATCCAAACAGTAAGAGCTCGGCTTTTTTAGGAAGAAGCTTCTCACTCACTCAGAGCGGACTGTGTGTGAGTGTGTAGTTGAACACAGAAGCAACCACAGTGATAATACAGAGAAAATCAGATGCGTGCAGGAAAGAAATCGAGATGTTAATGGAGTACGACATGATCGAGCCGTCGAAGTCCCAGTGGGCTTGTGGCGTGGTCATGGCTAAAAAGAAAGGGGCAACTCAGGTTTTGTTGTGACTTCCGTTACTTGAACGCAGTGACGATAAAGGACGCATACCCCATTCGCCGCATCGAAGAGAGCCTCTCCAAGTTAGGGGACGCGAAGTTCTTCGCGATATTGGATTTGGGCTCTGCGTTCTGGCAAGTGCCAATCAGAAAGCACGATCATGAGAAAACGGGCTTCGCGTGCGAGCTGGGATTGTTCCAGTGGAAGAGAATACCGTTCGGATTGTGCAACGCGACCGCCAGATACCAGCGACTGATGGCCAAGGCACTCACAAGTGTGACAAAGAAATACGGGAACCTCATCATGTGTTATGTCGATGATGTTGTTATAGCAACACCAACCCCAGTGGATCATATAGAGAGGTTGGATGAGGTGTTTACTTTCATGAAACAGGCGGTGTGAGACCGGATCCCGAAGCAGTCGAGGCGGTCTTGACCTGGAAGGCACCTAAAACAGATACAGAACTGATGAGCTTTTCGGGGTTTGATAACTATTATCGAGAGTTAATCAAGGGATACGCCGATAAGATATACCCATGCAGCAGTTGGTGAGAAATAAAGGCAAACATTTTAATTGGACCGAAGAGGCACAAGTTTCATTTGAAAACATTAAACGTGAAATTTGCGAGGCACCGGTCTTTGGCATGCCAACAGAGAAGGGCATGTTTGTGTTAGACACGGATGCATCAGTGGTTGCGATATCAGGCATACTTCACTAGGAGAAAGAGTGGAACGCGAGAACGGTTCACCGTCTGATAGCCTATGAAAATAAGGTTCTGAGCGATATTGAGATGAAGTACGGCACACCAAAAGTTGAAATTTTTGCGGTGATCACTTTCGTGGAAAAATACTGGGCCTACTTGGGGAGTGCTCCCTTCAAGTTGCATGTGGAGAATCGTGCCCTTGCCTGGCTGAAAACCTATTCGATGGACCAAAGTTGTATTGGTCATTGGAGCGTGCGCCTGGATGGATACCACATGATCATAGAGCACGGTACCCCTGACTAGCACCAGATCAGGCAGAAATCAAAGACGGATTTTCATTTCTAGATAAGGAGACCTACGATAATCTACAACTCACCAGGTGGGTGGACAAGTCAGGGCGCCCCATACCAGGACACCCTGAAATTCCTGTGGAGACGGCCACTGAAATAAAGGTATTGGTCAGGGGCGATCCTGTCCCGCTGCATCTGCTAGTCCGATCAAATCTGGGGCAGCACGAGCTTACCAGGCTGGGTATAAACAACATAGCTCTGCTAAATAGGACAGTGAACGCGGCGCTGGACGTCATGGGGGGAAGCTCCGTGTCTTGTTGAATAGATAAGTCGACAGGCATGATCGCGAGTGGATGGAAACCATCCAACGGTTGACCGTCACTGAGAGAACGGAGAAAAGGCAAGTGACAATTCGCTTGTCAAAGGCAAGAGACAATTGAACGGGATTGCCGGTCGATAGTGAACCAGCTGGTGAACTCAATGCTGAAGGATGTCTTGTTGAGGACTTCCTTCACAGAAAGTGGGACATCGACCCAGGTCCAAGCCACTGAAGAAGTCATGGTCAAGTCGAAATTCAGCTTCACGAGAAAAGCACAATTTACGTATGCAAGGGAAGAGTACGAACCGAGCTTGGATTGTTCATCCGAGGACGAGACAATGTCCGGAGAGTCAGGCACATTCGAGTCGGTACAGGACGACTTGTCCGGGGAGACAATGTTAGGACAACCAAAGGACAGAATGTTGTCCGGGGAGCCGGGTTCAAAGCGACCAAGGGACAAAGTTTTGTCTGGGGAGCCGAGAAACTTCACAGACAGATCGGAACATAATGATGTGGAATCCATCGGCTCGACTGATGATTCGAGGCCCCTGTCCTGGGAGAACACATCGGAGACTACTTCCAATTCTGATGTTTTGGAGATTGCGATTCATTCCTTGTTGGTGAAAATGAAACATCGCGGGCTGGAACGAGAAGTGCATCAGGACCCGGACAGAGACAGGTACGCCTCTGATGAGGAGGGCACTGTAGTGGACAATGCCGCAGATGAGCTTGAGCTGACAGCGGTGTCAAAACGCCCAACCTTCTTACTGCCACATGGTACGGTCGTCCGTACCAATCTGGAGCCATCTGTGCATCTGTGCAGGAAGCAACACCGTTGAAGAAGATATGGTGTGTCAAGTTGATGGATGATGCCCATGCCCCGGAGGTAATAAGCGGACAATTGAACGTGGTAAAGACATATCTAAGAGCCAGATACCGGCTGTCGGATCTCCTAAGGGCTCAACGAAATGATAGAATGACGAGCAATCTAAAAAGATGGATCGAGAACAGGGCACCTGACAAAGGAGATTTAGAGGAAGACAGCTATAAGATCTTGAAGCAGTTTTAAATGCAGATAAAATATTTGTTGTACCTGAACAAAGACGGAATCGTAGCCTGCAAACGCAAGGGAGAGGACAAGGTCCTTCAAAAGTATAATTCATTAGTGTTGCCACAGTTATACCAGACCGGATTGCTCTTTCATTCACATGATCAGATAGCCATCAAGGCGTGGAAAAAGTGTACAACAGGATACAGAAACGATTCGAATGGCCTGGTTTCAAGAAGGCGTGTAAAAAGTGGATCTACGCATGCTTGTAGTGTCAACAGGCGAAGGATCCCAGAAAACCAAGGTTCCCTCTGCAGTCAATAGAGTCATCGGGATTCAAGGAAAAAGTGCAAATTGATCATCAGAAGATATGAATGACAGCCACGGGCTACAATCAGGTGCTGGTAATGATCGATCATTTCACGAAATATGCAGAGGCAGCCCCCTGCATGACAGCATCAGCGGAAGAAACGTGCGATCACTTGATAAACGTGTGAAAAGCGAGGCACTGCTGCCCCATCACAATCCAATCGGACAATGGCAAAGCATTCGTGGGCGATCTAACGAAGGAGTTAATGAAGAGATTGCAGGTGGCACAGGCCCACTCGACCACTTATCACCCACAAACGAATGGCCTAGTTGAAAGGCAAAATCGCACGCCGGTATCCATTTTGGGAGTTTATTGCTCACGCTACATGGATGACTGGGATAGACACTTGCCGCAAGTGATGGGCGCTTACAACAGCACAGAGCATTCCACCACGAGAATAAGTCCGCATATGATGCTAACTGGTCACGAAAATCTCTCTCGTTTACGTTCTTCTACACTGAGTTTGAAGGGAAGAAAACAGCACCACAAACGTACGTGCGGGATGTTATCAGAAGGCAGCAGGACCTCAATGACTTATGCAGGAGGAACACGCAACAGGCGCAAATTAGACAAAAAAGGAGATTTGATAAAAGGACTGCAGATGCAAAAACCTATTCAGTCGGCGATTACGTCTGGGTATTCCAGGAAGTATTTCCACCAAAAGGAACCAAAAAATCATTTTAAAAAATGGCGCGGCCCATTTCAAATAACAGAATTGCATCAAAGAGGTCGTTTTTATCGATTGAGCACCGGAAGAGCAGCTCATTACGAAAACATCAAACTGCACAATGCCTCATCAGAGGACTGGTGCATCCCAGCGGACATGCAGGGGGGAAACTAATTGATTGTGGATCCTGCTTGTGAAGTGAATGAAAGAGGTGCGCGCGACTAAAACGACGGGAATGAGGTGGTAGATAATTGCGATCTGCCACTGGACATGGAGTTAACCGAGCGAGTGGATGTGGACAACGAAACTCTTCCATATGCCGAAGAGGACTGGGACTGCCCAGATCAAACTGATATTGACAAAGAAGTACAACCTGAATTTCCTCTCACCATGGAAACACGCCAGAGCAAAAAAGGAAGGAACGAGAAGAAGTACAACCCGTATGGCGAGGATTTCGTCATAGACAGGATAGTTTTAAGCGATATGATGGAGTCGCTGGTGGGACTGGATGAAGTAGCGGTGCCAAAAGAGGTCGACTTGGTCAATGACATAGATCACGATTGGATCGACGATCGCTCCGAACCGGAAGTAGAGTTCGAACCAGAGGTGGAGCAGACTCATGAGCGAGAACTAACGAACTTGCGAGTCCTCGAATGGCTCCATGATATGTCAGCAGATCCTAAAGAGACAATCTTGACGATTCAGTTTGTCGGTAAATACGGCATCAAATATGTCAGCCATGACAATACCGAGTCCAACTGGGTCGCTCAACATGGCCCTCTTCGCGTTCCGCAATCCAACTTCCATCTGCTCGACTTTGGGCAATCGACGGGGACGTCGATGGATATTTTTGTCCGGGGTGGCGGTTGGACTCACCCACGCCGAAACCCTGATCATTAAAAAATTGAAATTTGCGAGGGAAACCGGAAAACTGGAAACGGAAGGCGAGAACGCTAAAAAACCACCTTTTGGTTGAATTTTTGAATCTTTTTTTGACTTACCGAACCATTATTCAAACAACATCGGGATAACGGACAGCGATTTCATACTCATGGAACGTACATGCGCTATAGCGATAACCGCGGATGTAAGCTTGAAAACAGCACTAGCGGCTGACTTTAAAGGAGAGTATAAGAATATCTAGTTTTTATGAAAACAGAGGCCTGGTGTGGGAGGGATGATAGCGCTGTTCCCTGTTGCATCACAGATACCAGGGAAATAATTGTGTTTCCTGGTTACTAAGGCCATTGAAAAGCAACACGTGAATCCAGAGAGCTTGATATTGGTCTTGACTCGACTTAGGGATTTTCTGGTTGAGAGAGGAGTGACCTCCCTCTCCTTACCAGTCTATGATCCCAGTAGGGGAAAGCTAAATCCGAGAGAGTTACATGCCCTTGTACACGTTATTTTTTCGGAAACTGACATAGAGGTTTACTTACATAAAAAGTACTATCTGAGCATATGCTAGGAGTTGCATTCGACGATAAGTGGTTTTTATTAAGTTTATTTTATAGGTATTAGGATTAAGTTTTAGGTTAGCTACTAGGGATCATGCTTTTATGTAATAGTGTGAATGTGTGACGTTCATGTGTAATGTTATTGTTAGGGTATGTGATGTCTGTATCATAATGACCTGGAACACTCCAGGTACTGAAGGTGAAAGCGCTCATTTGTGTTATCTTGATAAAGTTACATGTGGACGATCCATCTTGGTGCTAGTTTTTAAATCAATAACAAAAGAGAATTTCAATGGATCGTTTTTGAAAGATGTGAATGATATTTTACCCTGGAATTGGAACGGCATGAATTGATGGTTTTAAGTCGTGACTTGCTTTTTAGATCTTGATTGATCCAATTTTGTTTATTGACTTTGACGAATCAGAAGGAACACGACGACGAGATATACACAATCGAAGATGGGTGACACGAATGATTTGATGGAATTCTTCTCAGCGAGTCTAGGAGCGACTCTGGACGAGATATATCAGCGGCTGATTGACTGTGAATTTACACAAGAAGACCCGGGATTGGCGATGTTTGTGGTGGCGCTGCTCAATGCGTTAGGACGAGAGGGTCGAGGGAATCGCCCCACGGAAGTGGTGTTGATGATGGCCTTCGGTGAGTCCGGGACCGCCGAGAGAGGACAAAACCAACTGATGAGGTGGCGGCGAGGTGAATTGTCTGGCCACGACTTGGCTCGTGAGCCAGGACTAGGCGAGCAGAGGGATCACCGGCTAGGTGAGATGCCCTTACCTGTTCAATTTGTGCAGCCGCTCATCGGAGCAAAAAAAACACGTGATGGGCCGGGTGCTCCTCCACTGAAGAGAATGAGGATGAACGAGATAGAGATCCAGACCTCGGAGACGATTGAGACGCTGGAGAAGAAGTATAATGATAAGAACGAGCTGTGTGCCAAGCTGCAGGAGTACAGGTCAATAGCTCGAGAAAGAAACGGATGGAAAAAGAAGTTCGAAGATCTGCAACTTGCCTTCAAGGAAGAAGAGATGGAGCCAAGGAAGAGAAGGGTGAGCCAAGTGTCACCGGAGGTTCTGGCGACGATGAACTCCTCGGAGGGATCCAGGGACACACGTCCCAGGACGAAGGCACAGGAGCTGTGCGAACCGAGAGAGCCCGAGGTTCCTCAGAAGACATCACAGTCTGCTCCGAACGCGAGAAACACGATACCGGATCCTTCAGACTCTGGCTCCCCAGTTTCAAGAGCCGTTCAATCAGGTGGCCAGATCAGCAATGAATGAGATCAACAGGACCACTGGCCGGACGCTGAGTAGGGTCGTCACTTCCCAACGCCTTGATCGTTCTTCGAGTAGTTCGGAGCAAATACCTCGAGGCATTGTACCGACGGGAACTCGCATATTGCATATCAGAAAGAACCTAGCGGTACGCAACCTGTTCGTGCAAGTAACCGCTGAGCATCCTGGAGCTTGTTCGAATGGCATGAGCTGGAACCCTGCCATAAGCAACCAAGTAATTCCCCCAGGGAGTCGTCATTTGGTTGTTGGAGATAGTTTAGTGAGGAATCTGAACGAGATCTTTGTCAACGGTCAGACTACTGTTCTATCTTTTGGAGGAGCTTCCGTGGCTCAGGTCATTAAGATGATGGAGTTCCAGGGCGAGGATCACCTAGACGCGTTGGTGGTAATGCTCGAGTCCAATGACGTCTCGAGGGTCCTGTAACCCCAGAGGTCAAGTTGGAGCCCCTACTGGTCTACCTTCTGAATAAACTGAAGGAGAAATACAGGCCCAGACTCGTGGTGCTGTGCACGATACCGCAGAACCCGAAGGTGGGCACGCCGGTGGCGGATTTTGTGAACGGCAACGTGGCCCGGTGGAACAAGATGACCCGCAGTCTGGTGAGAAGCAATCCCAGCGAGCTGAGACTCATGGATCTTGAGAACGTGCTGCGCACGATTGATCATCTCGCGCTCACCAGAGATGGTATACACTTCAACACCCAGCAAGGGAGACGCTGGATATACGACGTCTTTCAGACGCAGATAGGGGAAATGGAGCAAGAATTGAGAACAACCAGCTCACTGGCTCGGACCAGTTCTGCTGGAGGAGGCAGAGCGAGAGGTATTGTGCCGGAATCACTCGCTAATCGCCTCGGGCCCCTGGCAATGGAAACGGGTCCAGACGATCCCGTTGCTCCACGCTCAGATGTGAGAGAAAGTTTGGGGACTGCTCCTCCCACTAGAAGACAGCCGTTGGAGAGCTGACTTGAGAGATCGGTTTGTCAGAACCAGACTAATTTCCAGACCGTGTCTAGTACGATTAACCCGCCTGCCGCGGCAACTCTTGCCTCTCCAGCAAGCCCATCGACGAGCGCCGCGCCGTAGGAAGGAGTCGAGCCAAGCAGCGTGCTGCTTTGGAACCGTTCAGACCCCAGCGGTTGGGGACAATACAAAACGGACTTGTCAAAGAAAATGACCATGAGCACTTTGACGTGTCGCGTGGATGCAAGGAGGTTGATGGGTGAAGATGATCCCACAGTGTCGGGATTATAACGAATACCGGGCGTGGACTGGCTGTTAGCGGAACAAGAACAGTTTAGCTCCGCGACTACGCTCAGGTTCGTGGACCTGGATGGATTGCCTCAAGACAATAACTTTGGGCCCTTGAATACCCGATCTCTTACGGACGTCCGTCGGAGAGCCAGGGAGTTGACACCATCTTCTCAAAAGAGCAAGTTTCTGGCGGAGAATAGGCCCAATAACAAGCACCACAAGCTGTATAGGCAGTTCACCGCCAGGCGCCTGGTGAGTACTCGAGAGACTATCCCCGAGCGACCTCGGTGGAGGGGGACGATAGGAGATAAGCGGGACTGAAGGCACCAGTGGGTGACAGCCTGTTTGCTGCCTATGATCCTTTGGATATAAAGGCTGTCAAGTATCTGATTGTTGCCAGTTCAGACTATCTCTACTTGCCCCGTTCTCTCTTTTGGCCGTATTGACAGCGCCTAAGTAAGACTGGGGACAATCAGCAGGCATGACGATAAGCGTGCGGAGGACGATCAGCATGGACCCGCATGTGATAATAATTGCCGGCTCGAATGACCACTGGCAGAGTAGAGGGTTGTTGTCCCGTCTGACGGATGGGTCAATCCCGAGCAATGAAGTCATAGGAGAATATATAATGACGTTGCTCTCAGCCATGGCCGAGGTGGAGGCATCAGTGCAGCGACACTTCACCAGGAATTTAGTGAAGATCATTTTTGGTATTATCACCGGGGTATGCCACATTGCCATAACCCCTACATTTTGTGTACACGATGGTCACATCTCTAGCTGAGGGACGATTCAGCGTGATAATACCTACGCCGAACAGGATGGTGGATCCTAATAACTATTAACAACCCCGCTCTGAGTTTCCTGCCATCTGGTCTGACATTTCCAATGCCATCCAGGGATTCAAGGATTGCAGCACAACTCGGTTAGTGCTGGATGAAGTCCTGGGGTTGGAGCTGTCCAACTTCACCAGTTTACTGAAGTTAATGCCAGGGGTAGATGATGATCACTTGTTAGTACAACAGGTAGTAAATGACCTCTGGTTCAGACAGATGGATTACGCGAGAAAAAAACAGGGGAGGACGGTTAGAAGGAATATGAAATCGGCGGAGGAGGACCTCATGGCGTTGGCCTAGATGACGAAGCCACATGCCAATGCATGGTTGTGCTTGTCGCCAAGAGTGTGTACCTTGGGAGAAGACGCGTTCGATCATGCACCGGCGGTGATCAAGGAGATACTAACTACAAAAAACTTGCTCAACGAGAGGGAGTTAGCCGGAGGCATGATGTTGCAATTGATGCAGGACATGAAAACGATATCATTAGATAGATTCACGAGGGCACAATATGAGAGATCAGACGCTATCTTGGGTGGAAAAGGAGTGGGATGGACGAGGGCACAATATCACGAGGGCACAATATGAGAGATCAGACGCTATCTTGGGTGGAATAGGAGTGGAATGGACGCCATCCTTCCTGTCTTCGTGTTACCCGAGGGCATCCCAGAATCTGATTGCGAGCTTTGTCAAGGACATCCGGAAACTATCGATTGGTCTGGTACTAGCACTGTACGTGACATTTGGTCACGAGAACTTTGTGAAAGGACCTGCGATTCTCCTAACTCAAGCGTTGGCGGACCTGAGACTGGATGGACTCCTTACCCTGATCGCCATGACATATGGTCGGTTGGGCGATTTGTTCGTGCTGTCACGTTAATCCGAACACCTCCAAGGAGCGAGTCGAGAACTCAAGGTGCAGTTGGAAACCGCCTCGTACAGGAAGATGAAGAACTGGAGGACACTCTTGCTCCAGTATCTCTTGCAACAGAATAGGAGTATAACAGGAGAGGACAAGGTGGCGACGGGAGCAAGTGAATGCAAACAGTATTGTGGCATGCCCTTACTGACAGATATGGCTGTAATGATGCGGATCGATCCGCTGGCTCTGGTCCATGGACTGAGGGAGTTCGTCACGGTGTTATACGGACCCGTGATGTCATTTGTGTTCCCGGACGTGCAAGTGAAGACATACAGGAACTCGGTAATGTATGTCAACTTAGTCTCGGTTGTGGATTGTTCCTTGCTGAAATGGGTGGAAAAGAAGGAGCTGAGAGGGTTGGCCAGTGACGACAGGCTACTCTGAAGGATAGCTGAGCCAGGATGGATGTTGATGGACTTCAACAACAACTTCAAGTGCCGAATGGGTGGCGAACTTTCCCATGTCCAGTTTAATCCGAAGCTTTGGAATCTGTGACCCAAAGCTTCGGATCAAGGGTTCAGGAGAGGCGTGAATGGTTCAGGAGAGGCGATGCGGGTCCCAGTTTGGCCGGAATCATAAGCACACGTTAAGGAGAAGCAGCAAGTGTGGCTTTCCGGGCCAGTCCGCTGCCGGACCAATGCCCCCGATATTCACCGATAAGGAGGATGTTGTTGAGAGTCACGTCTCCTGTCATTGCCTCTCGCATCGGAGCGGCTCGTGATGCGGAGGAGAAAATATGGAGGTGGAGTGAAGGGATGGAGCCGCGCTTCATCTGTTGGAACGTTGCGGCCTTGCATACTTTCGATTTCACGTTTCCTGATGCATGGAGCCGGAAGAAGATCAAGGCACCACCTTTCAGTATGCCAGTCCGTTGACGTGTGGAATGAAGTGTACACACCAGCAGATGATTGGTCACGGTTGAAGTGACCAAGAGAAATGAAGGTGATACTATTGGAAGTGGCGAAGGACTGCAGAGGAGGTATGTACATGACGATAGACGAGCTGGCGCCATATGGCGACGAATCGGTAGAATTCCTGGTGAATGATGAGTTATTCTATCACGCAGGGGATCTGTCCGTACCGGCATGGCCGGATTCGGGCACGGACATGCGACAAGACCCTTTGGGACCTGGGCCGAGACCAGACACGAACGATGACGAGCAGATGTATCAGGACGACGATCACACTGAGGAAAAGGGAGAGAAGTCGAATGGACTGGACCTAGGAGCGTTGGAGAGAGACTTGCTGGAATACCAGTTCAGTGACGACGACGACGGAAATTTCGATGGAAATCTATTGCTGATGGCACCATCCTCGTCCATGTCCCCTACGAGGAAGGCACCGGCCAGTTTATCCCCAGTGGATCCAATGGGCCTGGCAATGGCTTACCGGAATAGGGACAAACCGAAACTGCTCCATGAGTCACCAAGGAGGAGAAGAATTGGCGAGAGTATCTTCCCTGAGCACGTTACCTGAAGAGGAGTGGTTGAGATTTCAGAGTGAACTTGAACGTAAGGCAGGAGTGACCTGGAATCGAGTAACCTTCATGAAAAAGGACATGGGACGTGATACGCAGATAAGTGACGCAGTCCGTAATGAAGCTAGAAATGGAACTATTAGTCAGTGTAGATCTGGAAGACTTGATGATTACAAGCCCTCGCGAACCAACATGGCCCGGATGAAGTGGAGGGACAACTCGACGTGGTCGAGTATAGTCGGATCACAGTGCCAGACTCAATCCACATGGGAGATCCAGCGGAGAGTTATGTAGAGATGCTTAAGGCAAGGAATTCCGCGAGAGGGCACCTAATGGCCTGGGACGAGAAACAAGTCATAATGGAGTTTCTAACGGATCTGTTGGAGAACTCGAACTTGAGTCGGAAAGAGTACGGCACGGTGATGTCCTCGGAGGCATGAAATCGGGCTGGAAAAACTGCTAGAAATCTCTTGGAGGGCGGCCCTGCAAAGATACTTCGACGAGACGATGCATGCAGCTGCGACGGTAGCAGCATACCTGGCCTATCCGTGTGCAGTAACTGACTTGCAGGTACGACTAGCCTGGTGTCT
>NC_087069.1:21895154-22017654 GCF_963678635.1 Symsagittifera roscoffensis
GTTTTTTTAGCTGAACAGTCAGCCAATTTGAAAAACTCACATAAAAGACTAAAGAAACCTAAGTAATCGTTTCTAAGAAAATGGTACAAAATGCCTGACGAATCCAGTTTGTATTGTATATCTGAAGCAGCAGTGCATTAATTGACTATATATTAGTCTACTAATCTCCGTTACTGATTAAAATACCATCCGCTTTGTTTTTTTAAATTTTTAAATATAAATTTAAATTCTGTTTAAATAATGAGCCTAAACGAGCAAAAAAGATCACAGAAACGAAGTCTTGCGTATGCATTGAAAAAAAGTAAAATCAAACTCTATTTTAAAGTTGAAACTCTAGTTCGTTTCTTACGAAAACGCAAAAAAATGTTTTAAGATTTCAGATATCTGGCTGTTTTCAGGGATTTCAGATTTTGAATGATCGTTGAATTTGAAATTACATAGTCCATAAACTGGTGGATAACCTTTCTGTTTTCTTTACTTTCTAATACAGCTTATTTAAAAGCTATTTTTTTTAAGATGTTCAGTTTTAATGAAGCAAATAGAAAAATTTCGCTACATCAAGCGTTTTTTTGAATGGGAAGAAAATTATTTCTAATCTATGGTGGTTTTTTTTTCATATATCGATACATTTATGAGACTTTCGAGAGTCCTTACTTCTTCAAAATACCAGACCAAACTTATCACTGGGATAATTAACACAATTTTCAGCTTTTTCTTGTTTTAGCTTAGCAGTCAAAACAAAAAAATATATGGGCAAAATTTAAGTTTCCGAATTGCTGCCAATCGAATTTGTTTAAACTCTAAAGGACTGTTGAAATCAGGTGTGTTTTTTTTCAACTTCAAAAAAGATATTTCAGTAAACTGTTTGATATCTCAATTTTCTGTGCGTTTGTTACATTTTACTCGATTTCAAAACAATTTTGGAATTATAATTGTGATATTTAAAAGAGTTAAACACCACGTGTTTGGATTCGATTTTTTCATTTAAAACGAAGTTTTTTGTATGACTTTCAAACTTATTTGAAACTGACTAGATCCACTCATTTTGGGACATTTGACTTTTTGATACCCATTTTTAATTGAAAGGGGAATGAATTTGAAAAACTCATCTAGGAAAACGCTAAAAAGCTCGACTAACCAAGTTTCTATTGAATATTTGAACCGGCATCGCATTGTTCGACCACATATTTGTCGCTTGCCTTATTCCTGTTGTTGATCAAAAGGCAATCCATTTGATTTGATTTACTGGGCGTTATTCATTGATATGGCCGGAAACTTCTAAGTTATTTGTTTCTCACTCATACCTGAATCAGCGTCTACGATAACTTCAGCTAAGTATTCAATTATTTTGAAAATAAAACTGATTTATTCAACGAATACGCGTAGGTTGAGCTCATCTCAGATAACTCACTGATAAAAGGCAACCCGTGTTCAAAAGTCGAGGCAGTAAGATTTTTGTCAAAAGTCGAGGAAGTAAGTTCAAATCTAACTCTCAATTGTCTTCAAAAAATGAAAAGAATAAACGAAGAACAAATTATCAAATTGAATTTTCGTCTAGTGTGTTGACGATTCGAGCATCCAATTACCTGTTCCATTTCCAAGCTCAGACCAATTGCAATTTGACAGCTAAAATAAGCTTAGTAGTCTTACACCAATCAAAATTGGAATAAACAACCATATCAAACCATCGCAAAAAGTTGATTTTTTATACACTGTTGATTGTTCTGAATACTGAATGTTTTTAATGAAGCAGCTTTTTTGAGGTGAAAATTGATTACCAACTGTCAATCTGACTCAATTTTAAGATCACAATATGATCGAGTAGGGCTTGTTTAGGACAAGACTGTCGTGAAAAAACCGCTGGGGAGACTTTCGAGAGTCTTGAGTATTTGAACATTTTACGAACAGAACTGAACAAGAACTGAACAATTGGAGCATAAACATAATTTTCAGCTCCTTCTTTTGCTTTAGCATATATGCGATATACTTAAAAATTATGGGCAAACCCCAAAGTTTTCCCGGACTTTTGCCTATCAATTTTTTCAAAAACGGAGAGGAAAAATGCCGTCAGGTAGGTTTTTTTTTTCAACTTAAAAAATGTATCTAAAACAAAGTTGGGTACCTCATTAATGCGTTTTTATCTGTAACATATTTCAAAACAAGGTTTATAATTTGATCGGAACATTAAGATGTGCTAAAAATTTTTGTCGGCTGAGATTTTTGAGATTTAGGTGAATTGATCCCATGAACCATTTTTTAAAATGTGTTAAATATGATTCATTTTTCGAGACTTAAGTATAATTTCAAGCTAATGTGAAACTTAGCTAGATCTCTCCATTTTAGGAAACCTGAATTTCGATATTGTTTTTTAGCTGAACAGTCAGCCAATTTGAAAAACTCACATAAAAGACTAAAGAAACCTAAGTAATCGTTTCTAAGAAAATGGTACAAAATGCCTGACGAATCCAGTTTGTATTGTATATCTGAAGCAGCAGTGCATTAATTGACTATATATTAGTCTACTAATCTCCGTTACTGATTAAAATACCATCCGCTTTGTTTTTTTAAATTTTTAAATATAAATTTAAATTCTGTTTAAATAATGAGCCTAAACGAGCAAAAAAGATCACAGAAACGAAGTCTTGCGTATGCATTGAAAAAAAGTAAAATCAAACTCTATTTTAAAGTTGAAACTCTAGTTCGTTTCTTACGAAAACGCAAAAAAATGTTTTAAGATTTCAGATATCTGGCTGTTTTCAGGGATTTCAGATTTTGAATGATCGTTGAATTTGAAATTACATAGTCCATAAACTGGTGGATAACCTTTCTGTTTTCTTTACTTTCTAATACAGCTTATTTAAAAGCTATTTTTTTTAAGATGTTCAGTTTTAATGAAGCAAATAGAAAAATTTCGCTACATCAAGCGTTTTTTTGAATGGGAAGAAAATTATTTCTAATCTATGGTGGTTTTTTTTTCATATATCGATACATTTATGAGACTTTCGAGAGTCCTTACTTCTTCAAAATACCAGACCAAACTTATCACTGGGATAATTAACACAATTTTCAGCTTTTTCTTGTTTTAGCTTAGCAGTCAAAACAAAAAAATATATGGGCAAAATTTAAGTTTCCGAATTGCTGCCAATCGAATTTGTTTAAACTCTAAAGGACTGTTGAAATCAGGTGTGTTTTTTTTCAACTTCAAAAAAGATATTTCAGTAAACTGTTTGATATCTCAATTTTCTGTGCGTTTGTTACATTTTACTCGATTTCAAAACAATTTGGAATTATAATTGTGATATTTAAAAGAGTTAAACACCACGTGTTTGGATTCGATTTTTCCATTTAAAACGAAGTTTTTTGTATGACTTTCAAACTTATTTGAAACTGACTAGATCCACTCATTTTGGGACATTTGACTTTTTGATACCCATTTTCAATTGAAAGGGGAATGAATTTGAAAAACTCATCTAGGAAAACGCTAAAAAGCTCGACTAACCAAGTTTCTATTGAATATTTGAACCGGCATCGCATTGTTCGACCACATATTTGTCGCTTGCCTTATTCCTGTTGTTGATCAAAAGGCAATCCATTTGATTTGATTTACTGGGCGTTTTTCATTGATATGGCCGGAAACTTCTAAGTTATTTGTTTCTCACTCATACCTGAATCAGCGTCTACGATAACTTCAGCTAAGTATTCAATTATTTTGAAAATAAAACTGATTTATTCAACGAATACGCGTAGGTTGAGCTCATCTCAGATAACTCACTGATAAAAGGCAACCCGTGTTCAAAAGTCGAGGCAGTAAGATTTTTGTCAAAAGTCGAGGAAGTAAGTTCAAATCTAACTCTCAATTGTCTTCAAAAAATGAAAAGAATAAACGAAGAACAAATTATCAAATTGAATTTTCGTCTAGTGTGTTGACGATTCGAGCATCCAATTACCTGTTCCATTTCCAAGCTCAGACCAATTGCAATTTGACAGCTAAAATAAGCTTAGTAGTCTTACACCAATCAAAATTGGAATAAACAACCATATCAAACCATCGCAAAAAGTTGATTTTTTATACACTGTTGATTGTTCTGAATACTGAATGTTTTTAATGAAGCAGCTTTTTTGAGGTGAAAATTGATTACCAACTGTCAATCTGACTCAATTTTAAGATCACAATATGATCGAGTAGGGCTTGTTTAGGACAAGACTGTCGTGAAAAAACCGCTGGGGAGACTTTCGAGAGTCTTGAGTATTTGAACATTTTACGAACAGAACTGAACAAGAACTGAACAATTGGAGCATAAACATAATTTTCAGCTCCTTCTTTTGCTTTAGCATATATGCGATACACTTAAAAATTATGGGCAAACCCCAAAGTTTTCCCGGACTTTTGCCTATCAATTTTTTCAAAAACGGAGAGGAAAAATGCCGTCAGGTAGGTTTTTTTTTTTCAACTTAAAAAATGTATCTAAAACAAAGTTGGGTACCTCATTAATGCGTTTTTATCTGTAACATATTTCAAAACAAGGTTTATAATTTGATCGGAACATTAAGATGTGCTAAAAATTTTTGTCGGCTGAGATTTTTGAGATTTAGGTGAATTGATCCCATGAACCATTTTTTAAAATGTGTTAAATATGATTCATTTTTCGAGACTTAAGTATAATTTCAAGCTAATGTGAAACTTAGCTAGATCTCTCCATTTTAGGAAACCTGAATTTCGATATTGTTTTTTAGCTGAACAGTCAGCCAATTTGAAAAACTCACATAAAAGACTAAAGAAACCTAAGTAATCGTTTCTAAGAAAATGGTACAAAATGCCTGACGAATCCAGTTTGTATTGTATATCTGAAGCAGCAGTGCATTAATTGACTATATATTAGTCTACTAATCTCCGTTACTGATTAAAATACCATCCGCTTTGTTTTTTGATTTACTGGGCGTTTTTCCTTGAAAAGGCCGAGAGATTTTAGGTGTATTTGAACATTTTACGAACAGAACTGAACAAGAACTGAATAATTGGAGAAAAAACATAATTTTCAGCTCCTTCTTTTGCTTTAGCATATATGCGATACACATAAAAATTATGGGCAAACCCCAAAGTTTTCCCGGACTTTTGCCTATCAATTTTTCAAAAACGGAGAGGAAAAATGCCGTCAGGTATGTTTTTCTTCGACTTAAAAAATGTATCTAAAACAAAGTTGGGTACCTCAGTAATGCGTTTGTTATCTGTAACATATTTCAAAACAAGGTTTCTAATTTGATCGGAACATTAAGATGTGCTAAAAAATTTTGTCGGCTGAGATTTTTGAGATTTAGGTGAATTGATTCCCATGAACCATTTTTTAAAATGTGTTAAATATTAATCATTTTTCGAGACTTAAGTATAATTTCAAGTTAATGTGAAAATTAGCTAGATCTCCCCATTTTAGGAAACCTGAATTTCGATATTGTTTTTTAGCTGAACAGTCAGCCAATTTGTGAAACTCACATAAAAGACTAAAGAAACCAAAGTAATCGTTTCTTAGAAAATGGTACAAAATGCCCTGACGAATCCAGTTTGTATTGTATATCTGAAGCAGCAGTGCATTAATTGACTATATATTAGTCTATCCATCTCCGTTACTGATTAAAATACCATCCGCTTTGTTTTTTGATTTACTGGGCGTTTTTCCTTGAAATGGCCGAGAGATTTTAGGTTATTTTTTTCTTCGACGTGAATCATCGTCTACGATATCCTCAGTTGAACATTCAATTATTTTGAAAACAAAGATGGTTACTTCAAGACATACGCATCGGTGGATTTTATCTAATCATCTAATAGAAATAACATTGTATATATGCATATTTTGAAACAAGGTTTGTAAAATGATTGTGACATTTAGATGTGTTTGAGATTTTTTGATTGGCTTAAAATTATAGATTTAATTGAATTGATTTCTATGGAACCATGTTTAAAAGTTTTTTTAGAATTTTATTCGTTTTTCGAGATTTTAATATGATTTCAAACTAAAGTGAAACGGAACTAGATCTCCCCATTTTAAAAAACCTGATTTTCGATGTTGTTTTTTAGCTGAATAGTCAACCATTTTGTATAAATCACATAAGAGACTAAAGAAGCTTAAGAAAACCGTTTCTAGGAAAACGGTTCAAAATGCCTGACGAATCCAGTTTGTATTGTATATCTGAAGCGGCAGTGCTTTAATTGACTACATATTAGTCGCCTGCCCCATCTACGTTATCGATTAAAACACCATCCCTTTTGATTTTGGTTTACAGGGCGTTTTTTCTTCAAATGGCATAGATATTTAGGTCATTTCTCTCTCAAAATTGAATCAGCGTCTAGAATATCCTCAGTTGAAATTTCATTTAATTTAAAACAAGCTGGTTTCTGCAAGACATACGCCTAGGTGAATTTTATCTAATCATCTGAAAAAGGTAACATCGTTTAAATGCAAATTTGAAAACAAGGTTTGTAAAGTGGTTGTGACTTTTAGATGTCTTAGAGACTTTTTGTTTCGCTGAGTATTTTTAGATTTAAGTGAGTTGAAATTAAAGAAGACATAATTAAAAGTTAAATTGATTTTTTTCTTTTTTCGAGACTTGAGCATGACTTCAAGCACCGTGAAACAGATCAAGATTTCCCCATTGAGAAAAAAAGTTGATTTTTTGAAATTTTTTTTGGCTGACTATTCAATCAACTGCAAAATTCACGTAACAAATTAAAGAAGCCTAAGAAACTGCTTCTAAGAAAATGGTAAAAATATGCTCGACCGATCCAGCTTGTATTGGATATCTGAACTGGCATTGCAATGTTCGAGTATGATTTCAAGCTAATGTGAAACAGTGCATGGTCTCCCCATTTGAGGAAACCAGATTTTTTGATAATGTTTTTCGGCTGAATAGTCAATCAACTGTAAAAATCACGAAAGAAATTAAAGAAGCCTAAGAAACTGTTTCAAAGAAAACGGTAAGAATATGCTCGACCGATCCCTATTACATTGAATATCTGAACTGGCATACTGTCATTGCATTGTTCGACTACATATAAGTCGTTTGCCTCATCAACGTTGTTGATTAAAAGACAGACAGTTTAATTTTGATTTACTGGGCGTTTTTCCTTGAAATGGCCAAGAACTTTAAGGTCATTTTTTTTCTCCAACGTGAATCAGCGTCTACAATATCCTCATTTTTTTGTTCAAAGAGCTCGAAAAAAAAAGAGATTTCTTCAAGTTATACGAGTAGGTGGATCCTATCTAATCATCTGATAGGAGTAAAATTGTATATATGTATTTTTTGAAACAAGCTTTGTTAAATGATTGTGAAATTTAGATGTGTTAGAGACTTTTTGTTTGGCTGAGAAGTTTAAGATTTAAGTGAATTAGTTTCGTTGGAACCAGGTTTCGTTGGAACCATTCGTTGGAATTTTTTTTATTTTATTCGTTTTTCGAGACTTGAGTATGATTTCAAGCTAATGTGAAACAGAGCAGGATCTCCTAATATAAAAAACCTGATTTTTTGAAATTTTTTTCAGCTGAATAGTCAATCAACTGTAAAAATCACGCAAGAAAATAAAGAAGCCTAAGAAAATATTTCTAAGAAAACGGTAAAAATATGCTCGACCGATCCAGCTTGTATTGGATATCTGAGCTGCCATTGCAATATTCGACTACATATTAGTCGCTTGCTTCATCCCCGTAGTTGATTAAAAGACAGTCCGTTTTTTTTCATTTGCTGCGCGGTTTTCCTTGAAATGGTCGAGAACTTTTAGCTCATTTCTTTCTCCAACATAAATCTGCGTTTACGATATCCTCAGTTGAATATTTAATTGTTTTGTAAAAAAATATGGTTTCTTCAAGACATACGCATATGGGGATTTTATCTAACTATCAGATAGAACTAACATTGTATATATGTATATTTTAAAACAAGGTTTGTAAAATGATTGTGAAACTTAGATGTGTTAGAGACTTTTTGATTGGCTGAGAAATTTCAGATTTAAGTGAATTAATTTCTATGGATCCATGTTAAAAAGTTTTTTTTTGAATTTTTTTTCATTTTTCGAGTCTTTAGTTTGATTTAACGCTAATGTGAAGCGGAGCTAGATCTCTCTATTTTGAGACACCTGATTTTTGATATTTTTTAAGCTGATTGTTCAATCAATTGGAACCAGATCTAAACTAGAACTTATTAATGGATATTATTTTGATATTTTATATCTATAAAACATTGAATACTAACCAATTATACTCCATCAAACTAATAACCCACTTATTTGTATGTGCTGAAACTACTTGTAGTTTCAGCACCAGAGCAATTTGAATTAAACTTAGAAAACAGTTGTTCCCATTCTGGAAAGTAACTCGCATAAACCGGTGTACTCTAGATCTATTGAGACTAGGACATATATGAAAAAGATTTTGATTGGTATTAGACTAAGAAGTTGCACGAACCTATCCGGTCCGAAACAAAGATAGCGTGACGAGCAGACGGTGTACCTTAACTGAAATTACTCTATGTCTTTACCAAATAACATATAAAATCATCTGGTGCGACCAAAATCTCGAACAAGGCCTTAACCAATTTAGATTAGAAACATTAACCAGAACCCTAGATTGGAATTAGACAAATACAACATTTTTAAAAAAGATATATGACAAAAATTTAGTGGAAATGTCTCTACGACTCAATAGATCAGAGCCAATTTTCCGATCAAAACGTGAACTACCCGGTATTGGAAGAAGACCTCGGACAAGAGACGACGTACGACTAGGAAGAAATCTACCAAACGATTTCATGATTGTTCGACAAAAACCAGATCAAACTTTTATATTTAGAATACTTCCAGCAGTAAATTTAAGTTTTGATATACTGACATAAAATTTTGAAGAAACATCTTCAATAACCTTTCATGGCGCTAAACCTACTAAATGAAACAATAACGACCGCCGATAAAAACAACACTGGTCGTTCTCCTTGAAAAACCTGCAGTAAATTGAAGAAACATCTTGAAAAAAAAAATTTTGATTATAAAAGTACAAAAATTACTCAGTATAAAGCATGAATTGTTAGTATATATAAACCATTCCTTCATCCCAGCTTCATCACAAAAAACATAACAGCGTATCTCAAAAACTAACGAACATCAAAACTAAAAACTTAACGTCTTAACTTAATTTTCAATCAAGAAACTATCAAGGCTTATCCTTCTTTTCACTTAAATTAACTTCATTTAAAATAGCAGATCATCAAGGCTTCCCTTGGATCTTTAAATTAAATTCAACTAAATCTAAGTTTCTGATCATCAAGGCTTGTCGTTGGATCACATAGAACATTTTTGTTTTCCGACTCCCATATTAATAAGTGTTCTACGACCTCAAACGTCGATTCACTGCCCAACCTTTTTTAAAGACCCAGAATTAACAGAAACTTTTCAAATAGCTAACCATTCTAATTAACTTGGGTTACTCATCCTTCACTTGATACCCTTCCTTCTAAATGAGCTAGGCTAAAACACTTAAACTTAGTCAGTCATAAAACAGTATCTAACGAACTAATTGCGTTCAAATTATACCTGAACCTTGTGGGTCGATTTACTATTCTCCAACCCTTGATCACAAATATTAAGCCCAAAGTATGATTAGGTAAGTCTATTTTAACTTAGATTTATTCACGAGAAAAAAATCATTCTGACGAAACGAAATTTTCTCTCCAACCCGACAAATACGCCCCAAGTTAAGCTAACCACAAAATCGTAAGAACTAACAGTTTAAGACGCTAGAAATTAACCCCAATAATGCATCCATTATCCTAAACCTTATGTCAAGAGAAAAATTAGGAAACAAACAAACAATTATATTACACAACTGTATAATTAACGACGAAAATTACGACCTCGTAATCACAGCACACTGACCATCAATGGGATACATAAGAACAAAAAGACAAAGAAAGGGACTTATTAACAAACAAAAGCAAAATATTAAGAAACAATTTCAAAACGAAGAAACGCAGTCTCAGAATCAGAAACAAGCGCAATACAAGAGCTCCACAATTTAAAACACTCAATAAAAAAAAACATCAAATTGACGACCAAACATGCTTTTCTGACTCAGAAACCACGTCACCAGCATCAATAAAATGAAATCGTAGAATAAAAAATCATACACAAACAAACCAATACATCTATACAATTCGAATCAACCAAGAAAACACATTGAAAATTACTCGCTAACAGTGATACAACACGAAAATGATTCGAAATGAAGAAAACCTAGAAGTTTCAACACTCCCATTTTTAATACATCCACAAGCTGAAGCTCGAGGACAGGTACAATTTTCCCGAAATTTATTCATAAGTTATTCGAAAAAGAAGTGATTGCTCAAAAGAATTTCCCGATGTAAAATTAAAAAGACCACTTCTTGACCACTATCTCAAAAGCATATGCAGTCTCACATCACAATATGGAATCTACACAATAGAAGTCAGTTCACCAAATGCATTTCATGACAAATATCTCATTCAAACTGATGACGTAGATATTGACTTTTAAAAGTTTTTACAAAAAACATAAAATAAGACAACATCAAAACTCACAAAGAGTAAATTCAATATTCACAGACAATGTTTTTTCAATTATCTATAGCTATTTAACTATATTAGAATTGAAAGAACCTCAATGCCATTCACCAACTCAAAAATCTCGACATACAACCGTACGCAAAGAAATACAAAATTTTCAACTTTTTTAATAGCAATCAGTGAAAATCTAACTAGTAACGAAATAACACAACACGTTAAACACGATTTACAAAAAATCTTAGCATGGTTCATAATCGATTATTTTGTTCATAATATTGATCTTATCGCAAGAAAAAAATTTTAGACCACAAAATAAAGATAACGAAACCATATTAGCAGAACAAACAGATTATGTTTGGGACCCTGAATGGTCTCATGAATCATTTAATGGTATACCATCAGATAAATCAAGCCAAGCATTAAACACAATCTCTATTCACAAAGATTATGTTAAATTATACCCACTTCAAAGTGACGCAACACCTTTAAACTATAGTTTATTCTTTCCTGAAAGAGCAGGAAAAAATAATCTAAGCTCTATTTTCATAGATCAAGACAACTTGAAGTGAACAAGAAACCTTACACAACAAGATATACAAACACCATAACCTTTCGTAAATGAAGAAATAGTTGAAACAATAACAAAAACTGAAGCACAACAAAGCATTCCACCTATTCATCCCAATTTTACAACTCCAAAACCAAAAAACCCAACGTTACAACAAACATTTATACAATCCACGGTAAAACCGTCTGTTGCTCAAAAATATTCACAAATGGATTACCAAACGTTTCGACCAGTAACAAAACCATCATATAAACAAAAAACATCACAAAGAAATAATTTCGCAGAACATAATTATAATTATGTGAATAGATCAAAACAACAAATCATTCTAATATGAATACTCAGAACTACTCGTATTCACAAAGTCAAAATATAACACAACCAATTTCGAACTCAGTAAATTTTATTGATTAACAACGATCTTCACAAGATCAGTGTAAAAATTACCCATATTTTCTACAAAATAAAAATAATACAAACTAATACCATACTAGAAATCAATCGCCTTATTATACAGCTAATTTTTTTGCTTCAGATGATGAGGAATATTATAATCAAAATCATCAATGGTTTTGTTTAAGCCAAAGACCTCATTCTTACAGTATTGATCAACCAGATATTTTCGAACCATAAACATTAGATGAACAAATACGACAACCTAGAAATAATCCAACATCATCCAATAATCCAAACCCAAAACCCAGTCAAAACACAATCTTACCAAACAACTCAAATGCAAAATCCCACTGATATTTTTTTACAACAACATCAGATAACAAAAAATCAACTTACAAACTTTTCTGAAATACCAAATGCCGCAAAATCACATGACTACAAATGACTATGAATCCATACCTAATGAGTCCATCAATATTATCGAATAAGCCAATAATGGTATTTACAGGTACATATCCTGAATACTGCATAGAAGATTATCTAAATGCAGTGACAGCAAATTTAATTTTAAATATAGGACCTGAACCAGTAAATACGCCGCTTCATCAAAATTAAATACATAGACGCAGAGCTTTAATCCCAATCACACTTGACTGCGCAGCCCAAAAATGGTTTTCAGTTTTACGAAAGAAAAAAAAACAGATTGTAAAATTTTCACACAAGAATTCTCAAAAACGTTTGATTCTGAAAGAAACAATCAACATCAAAGAGATTTATGCAATGAAATTCGTAGACTACCAAATGAAACAATTAAACAACTTGCAATAAGAATTGAAACATTAGTCCGAAAAGCATATTCACTCAATACCCATGATTAAAAAATACAAAGATGGCAGAAATCTTAATGATGACTCTAACACTTCAATTACGAAAAATAGCAATAAAAAAGAGAGCATCACATCCTTCCTCAACCCGAGAACCAGATTTAGACTTTAGGAAACTAGTAGATAAACGAGAACAAGCAGAAATCACTATAAAATTGGAAGAAACGGAAGCCTAAAACTACAATATGTCAACAATATCCAAACCACTACTTCACAAATAAACAATGTGACAATATGACTCCGAGACAGAAATATCTAAAAAAATCACTGAAATTTTAAACACCTACGAGAAAAACCCAAATTTGAAAGGTAAACCATCCTTTAAAAAATGGTGTAATTATTGCCGAAGATACGGACACAGCATTGCCGAATGCAGACAAAAACAACAAGACAACCAAAATAAATCACAAAGTATAGAGAACCAAATAAATCATTTCATCAGTCCATGGACAGAAAATCAAGTTATAACAACAGACAAAGAAACCACTCTCAACCACCTCATAGAAATAAAACACGTTAGCAAAATTCACAACAAAATTATAGAAGTAGTACACATAAACATCAAAGGCAAATCAATCAGGCACAAACAACTGAAGAAACTCAATCATACCTCCCTTGTTTTGATAATATCGAAATCACAGAAGTGCAATTAAACCAAATATATTACGAATCCACAGACAGTGAAAGTGACACAGACAGGGCAACTTCAATTAACATGATACATGTTGAAACTGACTACAAACCTATTATATACGAACAACCAATACATTACCATATCTATCAAAATCTTGATCAATTCCTCTTAAATTATTATACTAGACCTATAAACAGGAACAAGACAATTGAAAAAACAGTAGAAGAAATAACAGAAGAAAAAACCACAGAATGTTCAAGCCCAAATAACATTTACCAAAATATAGCTAAAGAAACGCAATTACCAAAATAAAATATTTGGACAATCCCATTCTTTTTAGAAAGACCAAAAATAACTTCAAACACCAGACCTTGAAATTGATTTTTCAATAGATTCCGGAGCGGAATCAAACATCATGAACATCCCACTTGAAAGAAATAAAAGTTTTACATCCAAAATTAATACCCTTCAAATTAGTAAGCAGGCTAGCAACAGCACATGGATTAACCTTAACAAATTATGGAAAAATCAAACTTTTTCTTGTTCCCACTCGAACAATGGAACAGCTTGAACTTTTGAGCAAACCATTTAAACACAGTTTTATATCACAGATATGAAACATAACATCATTGGAATACCATTTGTTACTAAATATATACCAACTATAAAAACCTTAAACAGTAGAATCCATATAGAACAAAACTACACAAGAATGAAAAACACAGGTTCAACATTTCTTCAAAAAATCAACAAACAACAACCATTTTTTTTCCAATTCGTACCCCACATACAATCAGGAACGGAAACACCTGAAACCACTAGCCGGTTATATTTATAACTTCTCAATCAAACAAGTTCATCAAAACGATAAAGAACAAAATCAACATCTCTATATGTCTGACCTTGAATTCAGACCATTTCATAAATTTTCCTTAGTAACAATGTCATCTATCAAATACATGATAAATTCGAACTCAGACATGATTTCTTTACAAGTAAATAACAATTCTCCATATAAAATAACCCTTTTCGGTTATTGTGAAACTAACGCAACAATTTTGCCCACAAAGAAAGTAGCGTATAGAGTAAATACTTTTTTGCAACTATTAGATATATGTCAATCAACAATTCTTGACGAAGAATTATCGAAAAATTTTATAATAAGCAATGAAAAGCGAAACACAGACTATTTCACAAAAACAACTTACTTTAAACCAACATTTCAAATATCAAAGTACACAGAAGAACAACAAAATTTTTTACTCACAGTTTTCACCACTAACAGAAAAAGAAGATGCACAATTAGCTGATTTACTATTGAAGTACCCAAAAATTAATGCAACATCTAAATTTGATGTTGGAAAAGTAAATTCAACCTTACATTTATCTCTAAAACCTGGTGCAGTTTTCAAAAAACAACGAGCAAGTAAAGTCCCAATTCAATTACAAGATAAAGTTAACCGATTACTCGATATATTAGAACAATATGAAATCATTATCCCCAGTAAATAAAGAGGAACAGCCAAAAGGTAACATATTTATAAACCTTGTTATCATTTTAGCAAAAAAAAGAATCGTTGAAAGAAGTTCTAGATGCAAGATACCTCAATTCACTCATTGATGACTCTAAATGTAATTGGCTTTATGAATCAATCCAATTAATTTTCACAAAAATAAACGGTAAATTTTTCACAACAGCAGATATGATTAGTGCATATGATCAAATGCGGTTAGACGAACAATCACGACGATTAACACAATTCGTTATTGAAAATCAGCAATAAGAATTCAATAGATTATTCTATGATGTTTCCATAGGATCAGCAGCATTCTCAGCATTCATGAGTAAAGCTTTCCGACCACTCATACTCAATAAAATTGCAAACACATATTTCAACAATGTTTTTATGCAATCACAAACAAAAGACAAAATGTCCATTGTCTTAAAAAAATATCATCAGATATATCTACACGAAAACATGAAAGCAGCCCCGGATAAATCACATTGTTTTCTAACACGTGTAAAATTTCTTGCATGTATAAAGAAAGAAACACTGTAACTCCATTAAAAACTCGCATAGATGCAATCCAAAAACTTTAACCACCGTCCAATAAAAAGAAAATACCAGAAGAATTTCTTGGAATGTTAAACTTCTTTATAAGTAAATACGTATATAAAATGCAGTTATACTTAAGACCATTCTACAACATTCTTAGACAACAGAAAAAAACTTTGAATGGACAACAGAACATCAAACACGACTTGAAGAAATCAAAACTATTCTCACTGAAAAAAATATCAAACACTATTCCAGATCCAGACCAACTATTTTATGCCATGTGCGACGCCTCTAACTTTGGCATCGGTGCAACATTATTACAATCTCATAACGGAATAAAAAAAATGAACCTCATTTCAGCAAATTCTAGACTATTCACACAAGCTGAACTTGTACTTCTACCGTTATGAGAGAATGCACAGCCATAATATATAAACTCACAGAATAAGATTTTTTAATACTTGGATCGAAACATCCAACAGTTTTTTTTACAGATCACAAACCCATAATTTTCCTTTTTACACAAAACTCAAACCCAAACCAGATAATTTATAGATTTCAACTAATTTTAATGAAATTCCCAAACTTACACATGGTATGGACAGCAGGAAAAAACCTCGCACTACTCTTAGTTGAAAAACACCACCTGATTTATTAACAAGGAAAATAACAGTCGAAATACCACAAAGTATTAAGTTTTTTTCCTTGCAAAAGATAAAACTTCACCAAGATTACAACGCAAATATGCAGTAAAACTGATATAGACCAATCACAGATTATTATTTTACAACATTTCCCACTATATTTAGATGTCATAACAATCACTACGAAGTAGATCTTTTAGAAAAATCTACATTTAAACCAATACCATATTCATCATAGATTAAAAACAATACACATCAAAAACCAATCAAACAAAAACCATACAAAACACATCGATTCCCTTTAATAGAAAAAGAAACCCTAACTGATAAAATTTTTTATCAGGCCCACCAAATGAAGACTCAAAATATAAAATAAACAAAGTCTTTAACATCCATGACCCTCTAGATACAATACCTCTATTAAAAACAGAAATTTAAAATTTTTCCTCCCAATAACAAAAAAAAACACTCGAACAATTACAGAAACAGCTAAACCTTGTTCCAGTTATTAGACAATCAAAATCTTGGCACAAATATAAAACCAAACCATTTAAAGTCGATATCACCATTCTAGGAAATAAAACGCTTCTTAGAAATTTCAGAAAAATTAATAATACCTCTATCAACGAGAATACAGATAATTTAGGATACCAGACATCTAATCTCAAAGCACCCTGTCTACCCTCAAGTATGATGCTTTTAGCTTTTCATACTAATACTAAATAAACTTGTAGCTTATACTAATTGTTGTGATAGCCTAATTGTAGTTATAAATTTATTAAATTGTTTTAAATGAAATGTGTTCGTGAACGGACTGGACTGGACAGCCACAGTTGGAGTGGACTGGACACTCACAACACTTGACATCACTGGACGGACTGGGTTATTTGCGTTTACTTGGGTTACTGCAACAAAAAATTGTCGCGAAAAGAATCGATCCATCAACCTCTGCATCGGCGTACACTGAGATCAGACCACCAGCCTACTAAAATCTTTACTGCACTATCTTATTACTCCAACATCAATGGTCACATCAACAGACCACTCAACCGCTATTCAGAAGCAGTGCAATAAATCAAATTCACTCAACGATCAGAACTATTATCCGACAAATCCCGAACTGTTATCAATGGAACTTTGTGATCTTTCTCATTTGCTCATGAAGACTAAGAGGGGCAACCTGGAATGTTTGCTTCGCGAGGCTTTAGCTCAGTTAAACCTAATGTACTACAAAGAACCGAGACAAACGGCACTTGACGAATCTTTGGGAGACATTTCTAGAAATCTGAAAAAATTGACATCACAAAAACCTATAGATAAAACCACAGAAGTTCTGCCTGAAATTAAAAGTTCTCTTGCTTCAATTCCGAAGGAAATCTGTGGACTAAAAGGAATCAACGATGGAGTAGCGGACATTGTCACAAAGTCTTTTTTGCCCATCAACAGTTCAATCAAGTCCATCGAAATGGGACTTCAGCGAACCCCGAAACTGGAAATTAGACAAACAGACAAGGACGTACAACAGCCGTTTGCAAGAACTGCTGAAAATACTGCACAGCAAAGGAGACGTGCAAATCCCTGCGCACTCCGCGTCCGTGGAATTGAGGAGAATACAGGTTCTGCTGATGAACAAATGCGCCACGATAAAGCTGAAATCGACAAAATCTTCTCTTTTCTTGGAGTTGCATGCAAGTTCATGGTAATGCGAGAAGAACCGACCGAGGACAAAGAGCTCTCTTCATTGTTATTGGACTAGTGTGGCACACACGTCTAATACTATCATCGACTGGGAAACTTAAAGATTTCGGAAAATCGGTGTTCATTAGCCGCGATTTGTCTTCGGACGAAATTGAAACAGAGGAACAATCCCTGCGAGTACGTTACAACTTGATAAATTAAAAACTTTACGGAAAAACGCAACTGCGGCTCCGTCATTTGAAACTACAAGTGAAACATAACCAAGGACAATGGACGGATTACCTGGCAGAAACTACTGACTACTTGAACGTAAAACGAGCAACCTACCTAAGAGGAACATCGACATCCTGACTTTTAATGTTCGCAGTAGAAATGGTCGCAACAGACGCGCACGCCTTTCAAACGCCATCACCATCCACCGACCCTGTGTAATATCTTTGACAGAAACAAGGCTCACAACTGATATGCAGAATTCAGAGCTTCAACTTTTGGATTAGGTTAAACACCGAAGTGACCGCGTTTCTGCCTCAACTCTATCAGCGCACAGCGGTGTGCTCTTAGCATTGCATCATTTTTTTACCACACACACAAGTTGATCTTTCCTGCCTTCAAAGCAAAGAAATTGTCGGTGTCGTATGTGAATTTCCTGGGAGCACTATTCTTATAATTTGTTGTTACAATCCACCAGCCAATAGTCCATATCGGTGGACTACACAGTCTTGGACACAAATGCTATTCTATGTGAAAGCCATACCGCATACTTGCCTGTATTTAATGGGCGACGTGATCTTACCAGGTATTGACTGGGAAGCCTTTTACTCTTTGAACGAAAATGAATCTGCGGTGCTGGATATACTTGATGAACTCCATTTTGCTCAGCTCAATCGTTTTAAAACTACTGCTACAAAAACACTTGATGTACTTCTTACAGATGCCTCGTCAAATGAACTCGATATAAGAGTAGAAGAGAATGTAGAGAAGTCATTCAGCATTCTGGAGAAGCCATGTTTAAATCACAAACCAATCATATTTGAAATCAGCAGACCTGGTTCGTCACCACCACAGATCAAGCAAAACAGCAAGTTCAGCTTTTGTTTGCGCAAAATTCGAAACTTTCCAAAATTCTTGACGAAACTCCATTTCTTCCGAAATGCTGGTCAAACTTACATGACCTTGTTAACGAGTGGTACAACTGGTTGAACAAGCATCCGCTGAAAACTGATCTGAAGAAAACCTTGGGTGACGTCCGAAACCTCGAATCTGATCAAAAAACTTCGTCCACTGAGTCGGAACCATAAATCAGAGTCGAAAGTAACAGCGCTAGAAAGTTTACTTAAACACGAATTGAAAATGACCAAGCTGCATACGAAGCAGATCTAGCTGGAACTCGAAGCACTCAGAAGTTCTTTAAATAATTCAAGTCTTCAAGACCCAATTCCACCGACTATGGAGTACAAAATCGTAATACATCCGATCCTTTCGACAAAGCCTACATGATCAACTCATATTTCAATCGGTTTTCACCAAACAGTCAACATCTGCAATCTTAGAGTTTGACGACACAAAACTAGATACCCTAGACTCTATTGATATATCCCATGATTCTATTCATTCTATCCTCGCCAAGTTAGACATCATCAAGTCCCGTGGTCCAGAAACACGACGACCCTTGCAAAATCGCTGAGTATTATATTCCAGCGATCAATGGATATAGATACTTTTCACGACGCTTGGAAAATCAGCAAGGTTTCTCCGCTCTATAAAGCAGACAGACGAAGCTCGGTTACGAACTATCGAACAATATCCCTTCTTAACATATCATCAAAAGTCTTCGAGAAATGCATTTTTGATTCTCTTTACACTTTCATTTCCCCTCTTCTGCACAAGGCATAGTTAGGTTTTCGATCTACAGTTCTGCAACTTCTCGATTTCTGGACCATTTATATAAATCAGTTGACATCACAAATGTTACTACAGAATGTGCTTATTTAGATTTTTCTAAAGCCTTCGATAAGATCGATCATGAGTTGCTACTGAATAAACTGTGGAAAATTGGCGTTCGCGGTAAACTCTGGCTGCTTCTGAGAAGCTATCTATCCAATCGAAAGCACCTCGTATCAATAAACGGTTGGTCATCTACATTATTAAACGTAACAAGTGGTGCCCTGCAAGGATCAACACTCGGTCCCTTGATCTTTTTAATTTACGCTGTTGATCTTACCCACAATTTTCGAACGGTTCCATTCATGTTTACCGACGACTCAAAGATTATAACAACTTTAGGCAGACCCGAAGATTCGTCTTTACTAGACGACCTCAGTACTCTTAACAATTGGTCCCTTTCGAATAAACTTCCCTTCAATCTTGACAAGTGTCACATTCTCACTTTTTCACCATCAAGTACAGCTGACGTTATTGACTACAAACTTGGAAATCACAGATTTGCACGGGTTAGGAGTGAAAACGATTTGGGCGTTACCATTGAGCATTCACTCTAATGACATGAGCATACGAACAAGAGATGCGCCAAAGTTAATTCTGTGCTCAAAATGATTCAACGCAATTCCTCGAAGAGCATATAAAATCACGTGAAATTGAACAATTCAAGTCTATTGTTGTTCCCATTATCACATACGTGTCTCAAGCATGGTTTCCTTCGAAGTCAGATTTCATAAAAATTGAAAGCACTCAAAGGCGGGCAACTTCCTGGATTTTGAACTTTCCTGAATCAACCTATCATCAGCGTTTGCTTGTTCTGAACCTACTGCCTATGTCTTTATACATACAAATTAACGATCTGATGACTTTATCCAAAATTAATTCCAGTTCCTTCGACTTCGATTGGTTTGCTTTAGTAACTAACACCAACATTGCTGATCACGGCTGTTCCATGCGCATCAGCCAGCTGTTCAAGTTACCTCGGAACCGCTGGGTCAAAACTAACAGAAATTTTTGGCATCGAACGCCCAGACTAGCCAATGCTTTACTTAGTTGGGTAAAATTCATGCAGAACAAAGGACTGAAGTCAAGACTATTAAATTTTATTTGGAGTTACTCCAAAAACAATTACAACATCGATGACCCGTGTTCTTGGCGTATGGCATGCTCATGTTCTAATTGCATAGAACGCGACCCTCGACTTTATTTTCTGCATAGGGTTTAAATCCCTTCATTTTGCATTATGTGAATTTTAAATCATAATAATACTTCCCACTCATTACACACTAAAAGTAACTTAGGATCAGAAAAAATATACTCCAATTTCATTCAAAAATTGTACTTTCCAAATTCACCAATTTGAACTAAAGTAGTATGCAATGATTGCATAACATGCCAATTGAACAAATCATACCCAAACCAAAAACAAGATTTTAAAGGACAAAGTTTATATTTCAATCACAGAATTTCATTTGATACAATAGGACCAATATCACTATCCTCAGCAGGAGACTCATACATAATGGTCATAGTCGACGCATTTACACACTACGTAGCACTTAACCCAGTACCCCATTGCAATGCTTTTTATGCATATATAACACTTTATGAAAACTGGATAGCAAAATTAGGATTACCCGAAATCCTTTTTACAGACAATGGCACTGAATTTATAAACAACAAAATTATCACACTGTTCAACTTATATAATATTAAACACAAACCACGAACATCTCATGCACCTTGGACTAATGGGTTAGTCATAGGCATGAACCGTTCATTACAACAATATCTCAGATGTATCATTAACGGAAATGACACACACTAGACTGAATGGTCAACAGATGTAAAACTATTCGCCTTATCTGATATTTCACAAATCACAACAGTTCTAGGACTGTCACCCTTTGAAATGGTTTTCAATCAAAAACCACGAAAACCGATAATGTTCAAAGCAAGTTTTTCAAAAAATACACAAGGTTATTTGTCAACCCACTAAAGAATCAATATGTTATAATCTACCACTACATTCCCACAATGAAGATCACCTTCATCACCCCCAAATTTTAAAATTAGCTTCCGGTACACACACCCAATGGATTTTAAACAGAGATAAAAAATAGTGAAATTCATCAAAAAGTAACCAAAAATTATTCCAGAGACAAAAAATTAATTCCCAAATAAATTCTCGATTCACACCAGCTACAAACTTAAAAATCGGAACATACGTTTTAATTCAAAATTTTATGACAAAAAAAAGAATTTCTAAAAAATTACAACCACTCCGAAAAGGACAATATCAAATGATTGATAAACCCACTAACGTTATAGACCTAAGCAAAAAAGAAATTGTTCAACACCGGGACAATCTTTTACCTTATTATCCGAAAGAGTTTTCTTCGCGAACTGACTCAATTATATTCCTTTACAGGACTCAAGGTTATTCACAATAAATCCATTACAAACAAAATCAAAGCACTGATATGAATTCTATCCAAAAAGCAATAGAACAAAAAAATAAAAGAGAGTTTTACAAACAAACATCTCAAAATTTAGAAAACAAAAAATAAGTCAAACAAAAAGAAAAAATCGATAATTGGAAGAAAAAATTGTACCACAAGATCAAAAAGAAAAATCTCAATATAGACAATCATCGTGATTTAGAAATCAGCCACAAGAAGATTTTGAATCACTCATTCCACAATCTAAAATTTAAAAGAAAGTTTAATTTCAGAAATTACTTTAAAAATATTTAACATTTTCACTTCTTGAAAGATCTTTTAAACATCCGTACATTTTCTCAAAATTCATGCTGAAAAGCACTTGAACAAACTAGTTCAAAATCAGCCAATAAAAATCTTTCCGAAGCATCGCCTCATTTTTGATACAACCTCTTTAGCCGACAAACAATCACCTTCAAGCGTATCTCTAACTATCTCTACATCAGAAATAAGCAAAAAACTAACAATTGAAACCTGAAATAAACAAAATCTTAATATTACAACCCTCCCCTATCAAGTAGAACAAAGATCAACAAAATTGTCCCAACTTAGACCTCAAAACTTCCTCAAGCAAAAAAAATTAATTTGGCCTAAAGAACACAATGAACATGATCATTTAGCCTAAAGTACGAGTGTCTCTTAGATACCCCCATTAATCCAGTAAATAAAATAAAACTAGGAAGATCCTTAAAACCCCTCAAAACTTCCCTTCACTAAAAGTTGCCGAAACCCAGCCCACTTGTCAAAAAACCAATAAATAATCCGACCACACTCAAATTTAGCCTCAAAAGTAAAAATAAACTCGACGGAACGAATCAGTTCTTCAAATGCTTCTTTCGCAAACAGTCAGCCATATTCAAAAAATACTTGCAAATTTTTTTTCCATCATTCTTCTTTTTTAATCAAAATTTGTATAATCCTAATAGCCGATACCCTAGAAATATTCATCCTGCTCCTGGTATTTTTTAAAATTTTCACATCATTTTTTCTCTAGCCCAAACCTATATTAATTTTTCAAAAAGCCTTGACCACCTCCTCAAGTACAAAATTTCAATAACTATCTAATTGTTCCAATATCTATTCAGTAGAACAGATGTTTTTCTTCTTTTTATAATATTTCTCACATCTCTGAAATACCTCATAATGACAACAATGTATAAAAAAGCTACCATAATTTTCGCATTAGCAGCGATACTTTCAATCCTTTTCATCGAAGAATATCACAATAAACATAAAATTTTCTTCCTGAATAAATAATTTTTAAAATTTTTCCAGAATTGCTAATCAACAACCCCAACACCAGTCCCCATTTACAACAACCTAAGAAACTCCAGCAACACCAACAAAAAATCAAACAAAAAAACCCCAATCATCAACACGCATCTCTTTTCAAGACAATCCATATACATAGAAGAAAGAAGAAAGACACGCACGATTGTCCGAACCACTAGAAATAATAATAATTCGCCAAGCATCTCTAAGCAAACCAAAAAAAATAAATACCCTTCTCCAACAAGATCTTAGTAATTCAAGACATCAATGTCAAAATCAAAACACGCTCGAAAAAAAAAACAGACAAATTATACATCCAAGACAAAACAGAAATTTGCAAACCGCCAAAGTTCAATTCAATATACCTCATTCTCCAATAGCAAATCCTATGGACCTCTCCAGTAGTACAATTCAAAGCACTCCCCAGACCGCATCATAGCAAAACACATCAAACATCCCATCAGATTGTTTAGGTTCAACCCCTACATCTGAAAAAATTCGGAAAAATCCTTTTAATCCCCCAGCTACTACAGAGCATCTCCCATATTGGATGGCACAAGTTTTCACCCAAAGTGAACCAAATTTAGTGAACGCTCCAACAGACGTTTCATCTGACACAACTTTGTCACAAACAGTAACACTTTCACTTCCCTCAACCCCTTCTTTAAGTGAAATCTCCCCAACACCATTTCCTCCATTTTTTTCTTACAAATCTTGACGCTAGGTATCGAAAACGTTCAACCAATAAATACCACTACGATTAGACTGGAATACATTCGTAGCACCCCCTCCATTAGTTGGTCAAAGTCACGAAAGTAACAGATTACACAACTGTGCACTAAACAGATTACAATACCGACAAGATATCCACGAAGATAAACAAGAACATAACATACAAATACTTACTCAGGATAATCGGACACTAAAATTTGAAATCACAGTAAGACTAAATAATATAATTCACAATCCCTTACCCCTAGCCGCCCAAATATTACCGCCAAATCTTTACCCTCCCCCATTTATAACCATGGAAATCATCTACAAATACAATAGGTAGACAAAAAGTACAATTGGATTTTATAAATTTCAATAATCCATACTCAGGACTATCATACACATGTATTTTCTAAATATACTAATTTTCCTAAATTGTTCCTTCTCTTTCTTAATTTTTCAGGACCCGATCCTTACAATACTTCCCCCCAAACAGGACCCTAGGATTTACTAGTCACACTCTATGACTGTGAAGAAAATGAACAAAACATTACATATATATGCAACAAATCAAGTCACTCAATGCAAATCTGAACCACAAGCTATAGAAACAACCAAGATAATAGCTACATTTTACTCAAAAGCTCGAGCTACGACACTAATAGGATATAAGTTCACAGGGACATTTTCCGTTTATAAAGTACCTTGTTTCCAAGTCTCAAAGAAAAGACTCTGCAAATCAAGCCGAACATGAAAGATACCTAAGTCATATAAAACTGGACGACAAATTTCCGTTCCACGGCGCACATGGAAGATTAACTTAAGATATCTATGATAAAACTTGGATACCACACATCGGAATTAACAATCCCTCAAACTGTAAAGCAGACAGTTAAAAAAATGTTACCGAGAAATAATGTTTTTGATTGAAAAATACAACTTGAAAAAGTACAATTAACACGAGATTAAAAAAATGACACCATAATTTATCAAGGAATCAGACTCCCTTGCAAAAACGACTAAGGCTAACACAAGCAACAATTGTTTGGTTTACTGAAAACACATGAACCACAATTCAAGTAGCAAAAACACACGCCCGAATGATAAAAATTCACCAGAATTTTTTATTGAATCAATCTTCTATAAAGACGTAAACCCTGAAAAAATCAGACGGAATAATTATAAATCTACAAACATTGCTAAAAAAGAAAATAGGTCGACATGTTTCCAAAATTAATCAGAAACGGAACTTGCATTAAATACAACAAACCACTACCACTTAATAAAACGCAATAATCAGAAATTTTTGTCGAATACGAACAAGGTTTCCACTTGAATTCAGGAAAATTAATCATAAATCCCCATGCAACACATTTCTCATTCAGCGACAAAAATTCATACCTTCCAGTACACTGCTAAAAACACAGGAAACAATGGTGGAAAAATAAAACCACAAGACAAAGACAGCACACGTTTACAAGAACTATCACAAAAGAACAACACTTATTTTGGCACAACTAATTATGACATACACCTAGACATGAAACTAGACTATACAATAAATATATTTTCTCAAGAATTGTCTTTAACAGATTTTGAAACACTACATCAATTATGCGAACTTGAAAGAACGCAAAATCTACAATCACTTGCACTAGCAGAACTCAAAATCCTCTATGCAGGATATTTGTTATCAGTTAACAGATCATATTTTATTGACTACGATGGAAACATGCTATGGTAATACACTTGTACCAAAAAATTATCACCATTATATGTTTTGAAGATAAAAGATGCTATAAAAGAATACCAAAATCTATTAAAAATTACATTTTAATGATACACTCTCCGGAAAAACTTATTTCTTGATGGAAACAGTAGTCTCATGTGTATCAGAAAACAGCCACAAAGTAGTACAATTGAAACCTGACGAAAATAAATACTACCTTCTCAAACCATACCCTACACTTATGCAAACATTAAAAAAGTTTTCGCCAGAAAGCATAAGAGCTATTGCACGCAATCCAAATATCGATTTACAATCGATCGGCATATACTCTAAATCAGGCATTCAACACCACATACGCACACAACAATTTCAAGAATTACTCGCAAAAATGGACACAAAACAACGACAATCAATAGATCAAAACTTCAAAACAACAAACAATTCATAGCAGGCATTTCAGACATCTAAGCACAAGACTACATGTGATATTTTAAAGATATAAAAGATTACAATTACTTAAATGGCGAAAAATACAGACCACAAGATATATCACCATAAATATTTAAAAAACAAACTTCTTGCCTTTCTAGGATGACCCTACTTCATCTTAGGAAGATTGCCTATTTTATACGCAATGTTTAACTTTATTGGATTTCTTTTTGCTCTACTAAAAGGAATCTACAATACACGCGCAATACACACACAAGTAAACAAACAAGCAAGCGTAGCACGCATATTTTTGCAGGATTTTTTGGAATAAACTCTACATCAATGAATAAATTAATTTTAGACGGTCAAATAAAAAAATACAATACCAAACTGTCAACAACACCGAACAAATATGACGATTCACAAAACAAAATGAGTACAACGCCTGCGGCACCACAATTGCAAAGCCTAAAACATAACCATCCTTTATCATTAGTATCACGAAACTTCAGAAACATAGCCCTGACAGACCTCTTATCTTCAAAACCTAATTACCCACAAAGCCCAATTCAACCTATAGTAACCCAACAATCTGATATAGAAGACACATACGAGCAAATGATAGAGTAACCTCAACCCCCTAACTTTATTTCTCAAAATAATTATCTTTTTAGCCCACAATTTACACAAATTAGATATAAACAGTCACTTATCAGATTCATCGCACCCAAAATTAACGAGTATTCCATCGATCAATACGACCATCACATCCAAAGAAAAAACGAAGACACCTTTCTGAACGACCATAAATTTGCTAACCCACAACTAACAGAAAAATCTTCATTAAAACACCATACGTTTTCACCCTCAATACTTTAGATAAAAATTACGACCACGTCATTTCAGAAGCATTTCGTAATATTCAAGCCTATGATTCATATTTTAACAAATTTAACAACCTCTCACTAAGCTTTCATTTCTTCACACCCAAAGAATGTCATTTGCACTGTTCACACGACATCATGCTACGAACTAAACAGACACACCTTTGTCTTTACTATAAGTTCATCTAACATCATTACATTCATAATACACCAGCACGACAAATTCACCACAGATATTAAGACAATAACTCGCAATATACCTCACCGCTGTTTCTTAACTTCACTTATTGTATTAAAGATACTAACCTAGAAGGCATCCCCCGCAATTATGATCCAATCACCTCGTTGTATATTTTCTGTAACCAAAACCTTCAACGTAGACGAATCCGTCCGCTAATCGTCTTACATGAATTCCTACAGCCCGTTGAAATCACCAGATATAACCGTAAATTTTATAACTTCAACCAAAATACCACTGAAAACACCACCTACCACTGAAGAACACAAAATCATTGAAGCACTCGAATTAACTTGGCGACTTCTCCAAACTAAATACATCATTCGGTTGATAGCTAAATTACAAACATCATCAGAAATCATCCACGATGTTTTTCCCCACGGATTCTTCACAGACCTAAAAGGTAATATGAACTAAATAAATTATACTAACAAATTAGAACAAAAACTAACAATTCTTTATAAATATTTTCTCTTTTTCTCTAGCCTTCACAGGCACGATCATCAATGATCTAGAAAAAAGAAAAACTAATCAAAAACAGAATCATAAATTTATATTAGCCAATTACAAAAAATGGAGAAGTAAAATTTACCCCCAAAACAGCAATTAAATGACATATAAACTCTTTTCCCATATGCAGTAACTGTTCTTGAAAAAAAAATAAATTGATAATTTGAACCCCCCAAATGAAATCGTAAATTTAAAAAATTTCAAAGTACTAAATTTAAAAAAAATGCCTATAAAATAAAGCAATACTAACCTTTTCAAAGACGCTTCGTTATAGATTTAAATATTCTCTCGCCCACAATCCTATCCAGAATCGCACAACTTGCCCACGAAAAATTGTTTAAAATAATGATATCAAGTTTTAACTTTCACTGATAACAACCCTAACCAGTTTTAACTTATTTCAAACTTTCTTTAACCTTGTTTGGAAAGCATTTACAGAATAAACCAAACTAAACAACGCAGCTTACAAAACACCACAACACACAACCTAACAGCATGACTGAGAAAAGAAAACTCACGGTACCCAAACCGGATAAAAACCAGCTTAGAACTGGATAAATTATTCTTTCGAAGACTACTTTCAAGTCTGATTACAAAAGAACAAAGCACAAAAAAATCGAAAGAGAAACCCAAAACAAACTATTTGAATTTTGAAGAAAAGGACACAACCAAGATAAACAAGGAAAAAACCATAATATAAAAGGCACGAAAGGTTGAACACAAAAAGGAACCTCCAAAAAAGAGAGCTTGAATTTATACTCCTTTCCTGGCCTAACCCACCAGAGAGGAGGACGTCCTGAGCATGCTCTATTGCCGGCCTAACCCACTGTGCTACATTCTTGCTTTGTGACCCACGCTCAGTTTTTTTTTCGAAATTACTCAAGTATGAGTAGCTCTTAAAAATAACCGAACCAATCAAAAACGCTTTTGCGATAAAAAATATAACAAAATCATAACTAAAAACAAAATTAACAAAGATTTGTATGTGTAACTAATACAACGCAGTATATAGATTACATACAACCCAAAGACGAGCAGCAAAGAACTTGACAACCCAATCAAACTCCAACTACGGAATGGCAAAACGCACCCGACATGCTGCCTACAATCATTACACTCAAGAGATTTAAAGTACGACTTGGCAACGCAACAAAGGAAACCCATTGAAACAGAACAATGGCCATCTCGATGTTCAAGTATACGTACAGAGCCAAGTGACCAGGCACTACATTCAAAGTCAATCTAAATGCCACATCCGAACGAGATGGGAGGTTTGCTATTCTCTAATAAACCAAAACCACTTCATCACAACCGATCAAAAATCATGATACGATCTCCCGAAACGATCGTGATAACAATCTTTCTCCCTAATCGGAAAAAAGAATATGCTCGCAACTTCAAAAGAAAGACACCATCATCCATCCCCCACTACAGTAGAACACTGAGGAACTAAAACTCTGTAATCCCCGGATGGGTGGAACCAGATAAAAAATAGAATTTATTATTGGTTAGGATTCTGATAATTTATCTCTACAAAACATTGAATACTAACTAATCATACTCCATCAAACTAACAACCCATTTATTTGTAAGTGCTGAAACTACTTGTAGTTTCAGCACCAGAGCGATTTGAATTAAACTTAGATTACAATTGTTCTCGTTCTTGAAACTAACCTGCATAAACCAGTGTACACTAGATCTATTGAGACTAGGAGATATATGAGTAAGATTAAGATTGGTATTAGACTAAGAAGTTGCATGAATCTATCCGACCGAAAATAAGATAGAGCAGACAGTGTACCCTATCTGAAAGTACTCCATGAGTTTACCAAATAACATATAAACTCACAATTGTAAAATTCGCGTAAGAAATAAAAAGAGCCTAAGATATTGTTTCTAAGAAAGCGGTAAAATGCGCAACCAACCGGGCTTGTATTTGATATCTGAATGGCATCAGCTTATTAGACTTCATATTAGTCGCTTGCCTCATGCCCTTTTTTGACCGTTTTCTTAAAATGGCCTAGAAATTTTAGGTCTTTTCTTTCTCAAACGTGAATCTGCGTCTACGATAGCCTCATCTGAAAATTCAATCACTTTGGAGAAAGGATGGTTTCCTTAAGACAAACACATATATTGTTTTCATCTAATCATCTGATAGATGTAAATTTGTGTACTTGCATATTTTAAAACAAGGTTTGTAAATTTTTGTGACATTTAGATGTGATAGAGACTTATTGTTTGGATGAGATTTTTTAGATTTGAGAGAATTGATTTCTATGTAACCTTATTCAGAATTTTATTTAGTTTTACTCGTTTTTCCAGACTTAGTTTGTTTTTAACCTAAGGTGAAAGAGAACTAGATCTCTCCACTTTAAGAAACCTGTTTTTTTTTATTTTGTTTTCTAGCTGATTATTCAATCAACTGTAAAACTCGCGTAATAAATAAAAGAAGCCTAAGAAGATGTTTCTAATAAAACGGTTTAAAAAATCGAGTTTGTGTTGGATATCTGAACTGGCATTTCATTGTTCGACTACATATTAGTCGTTTGCCTCATCTCCGTTGTTGCTTGTATAACAGTCCGTTTGTTTTCAATTTACTGGACGTTTTTCCTTGAAATTGTGTAGGTTTTCTAGGTTATTTATTTACCAAACGTGAATCAGCGTCTACGATATCTTCAGTTCACTACAAAGCCAAACTGAGCGGTTTGGGAATTGAAAGCGGATTCCGCAACAAGGACGCTCCCTTGATCTTCTTTTCTTCTTCTAGTTTCTTTGATATATTCGACGGACTTTTAACATGTTTAAAGACTTGTCCTTGGAAACCAGGAACGTACAGACCTAAAATTGTGCGCCTATCCAATGCACAGTTTGACGTCGTACTGTTGAGCATTCAATTTCTTTGAAAAATATGATTTTTTTAAGACATACGCATGCGTTCATATCCTTTAATCACCTGGAAAAGGTAAGCCGTGATAAAGATTTTCTTTAAGTTTCCTTGTTATCAGAGTTCATGTCTTCAAATTTTCAAAAAAAATTAACAATGGACAACATTTTTACTCGTGTTTGTTGATTCGAGCATCCAATTACCCAATTTTAATTCAAAGAAATTTAGCTTAATGTCCCTAAAATAAACAAAATTGGAATAAACAACCATCGTAAATAATGATGAATCCTTTTAGAAGTGAAAAATGATTAACAATTGTCATTGTGGGTGAATTTCAAACCTACCATATGATCGAGCTGTGTCTACTCAAGAGAATGTCTCTGACAAATTTTGCCACAACAAGTTGTTGGAGTGACTTTCGAGAGTCTTTTGTATCACAGTTTATTACATCAAATTGATAAATTGGATCGTACAAAAATTTTCAGCCTTGTCTTATGATGAAGCGTACAAATCAAATCAGAAAAAAGTATGGGTAAGCTCTAAACTTTCTCCGAATTCTTGCCTTCCAAGCTCGTTATAAATGAAGAGAAATAATGATATTACGTTTGTTTTTCTTCAACTTTAAAAAAGTATCTCAGTTAAACGTACCTCAATATTCTGCGTGTTTGTTACACTGTAATGTACTTCAGAACAGGAATTGGAAATTGATAGTGACAATTAAATATTTCAAAGACTTTTTCTTTGGCTCAAAAAATTGATATTTAACTGAATTTATTTATATGGATTCATGTTTAAAAATAGCGTAGTTTTAGTTCTATTTCGACACTTCGGTATGATTTTCAAGCTAACAGGAAAATAAACTAGATCTCCCCAATTTGGGAACCGTGTGTTTTTGATTTTATTTTTTAGCTGAACCGGTAGCTGAATCTTGTAATTTTGTAACACTCATGGAAAAATTGAAGAAAGTTATGAAACATTTTCTAACAAAAAACTAAAAATGCTTGACCAATCCAGTTTTTTGTTTACTTACACCAGCATTGCCTTGGTCGACTACTCATTAGTAGCTTGTCTCATCCCTGTTGTTGATCAAAATGCAGTACGTCTTTTATTTTACTAGTCGTTCTTCATTCAATTTGCCGAGAGGTTTTAGGTCATTTGATTGTCATACCTGATTCATCGTCTACAATAGCCTCAGCTTAGTATACGAATACTTTGAAAAACAGATGGTTTCTTCAAGACATACGCGTAGGTTGAGTTCATATCAGCTAGTTCTCTGATAAAAGGCAAACCGTGTTGTCAAAAATCGAAGTTGAAAGATTTACTTTAGGTTTTCATCTTATGATAGTTCAAATCTAAATCTCAATTTTCTTAAAAAACTTCAAAAGTTGTCTCATGTGTCTGTTGATTTGAGTCTCCAGTTACTTAACAAAAATTACAAGATCAGACTAATTCAATTTGACAGCTAAATTAAGCTTATTGGCCAGAAAATGTTCAAAAATGGAATATACAATCATCGCAAAGAGTTGATTTTATACATCCTGTTGATTGTTCCCAGAAAAAAAAAGATTTTTTTTGATGCAGCTTTTTTTTAAGTGAAATTTTTAAGTGAAAAGGTTTTTGACAAAAACTGCTATGAAATTTTCGTTGGAGAGACTTTCGAGAGTCTTCTGTATTTACTTTAGGTTTTCATCTTATGATAGTTCAAATCTAAATCTCAATTTTCTTAAAAAACTTCAAAAGTTGTCTCATGTGTCTGTTGATTTGAGTCTCCAGTTACTTAACAAAAATTACAAGATCAGACTAATTCAATTTGACAGCTAAATTAAGCTTATTGGCCAGAAAATGTTCAAAAATGGAATATACAATCATCGCAAAGAGTTGATTTTATACATCCTGTTGATTGTTCCCAGAAAAAAAAAGATTTTTTTTTGATGCAGCTTTTTTTTAAGTGAAATTTTTAAGTGAAAAGGTTTTTGACAAAAACTGCTATGAAATTTTCGTTGGAGAGACTTTCGAGAGTCTTCTGTATTTCAACTTATTACACCAATTTGAACAATTGAGCATAACTATAGTTTTGAACTTTTTCTCATGCTTTAGTCTAATATTCAAAAGAGATAAAAACTATGGACAAACTTTTTTTTTTTGCGAACTGTTACGTATCAATTTTCGTAAAAATGACGAGGAATTTTGATATCAGGTGATTTTTTCTTCGCCTTCAAAAAACTTTGGAAATTGATTGTGACACTCAGATGTGTAAACGCTTTTTTTCGGCTCAGTAACTTTATATTCAAACTAACTGGTTCGTATAGAAGCATGTTTAAAAAACTGGCGTAATTTGATTTATCTTTCGAGTGTTTCTTAATAATTTCAAGTTAATGACAAACTGCGCTAGGTCTCTCCGTTTGGCAAATCTTTTTTTTTGTTACTATTTTTATTTGAATGGTTCATCATCTTGTAACACTCACATAAAAAAATGAAGAAAACTAAGGAACACTTTCTGAGAAAAACCTAAGAATGATCGACCTATCGAAGGTTTTATTGTATATTTAAGCCAGCCTTGCATTGTTCGACTACTTATTTGTCGCTTGACTCATCCCGTGTAAGTGATAAAAAGACAGTCCGCTTTGACTTTGATTTACTGGGAGTTATCGTTGAAATAGCCTAAATCTCTAAGTCATTTGTTTCTCAGACCTGAATCAGACTCTGCGATATCCTTAGTTGAGGATTCAATTAATTGAGAAAGAGCGATGGTTTCTTCACGACATAAGCATAGGTTGTTTTCATCTTAGCTAAAAATCCGATAAAAGGTAACCCATGCTGCTAGAAATCGGGGACGTAAGATTTACTTTAGCATTTTTTGTTATCATAGCTCAAATTTAAAAATAAACTGTCCTCAAAACTTCGAAGTATGAATCAATGAAAATTAATCAATCTGACAAATTAATCATATTAATACTTGTTTCACATGTTTGTTGATTCGAGCATCCAATTACAATTAATTTTAATCTCTGGCTAAATGCAATTTGACAGCCAAATTATGTTTAATGACTTTAAGCTAATCAAAATCTGAATAAACAATCATATCAAGACATCGCAAAGAGTTGATTTTGTATACCCGATTGAATGTTCCAAAATTGAGTGTTTTAATGATGCATCATTTTTGAGGTAAAAAATTTACCAACTGTCAATTTGATTAAATTTTGAGCCTGCTTTATGATCGAGCTGGATTTATTCAGAGAAGTTTTTTTGATAGAAAGTGTCGTGAAAAAGTCGTTGGAGAGACTTCCGAGAATCCTGTGTAATTCAATTTAATACCCAATTTGATCAATTGGAGTATAAACAAAATTTTCAGCTCTTTCTGATGTTGTAGCACAAAATTCAAAACAAAAAAAGTATGAGCAAATCATAAAATTTCTCCGAATGGCTACCTACCAAATTGGTTAATACAAGAAATAATGTTTTCATCTGGTGTGTTTTTCTGAACTTCGAAAATGTAACTCAAACAAACTTAGGAATCATCAAAATTTATATCCGTTTTTTACTTTGTACTATTTTTTAAAACAAGACTTGTAGAATGATTGTTATTCACTGGGTGTTTTCATTGAAATAGCCTAAATATCTAAGTCATTTGTTTCTCAGACCTGAATCAGACTGGATTCAGTTAACTGAGAAAGAGCGATGGTTTCTCCACGACCTACGCATAGGTTGACTTCATATTAGCTAAATATCCAATAAAAGGCAACCCATGTTGTTAGAAATCGAGGACGTAAGATTTACTTTAGCGTTTTTTCTTATCATAGTTCAATTTTAAAAATCAACTGTCCTCAAAACTTTTAAATATGAATCAATTAAATTAATCAATCGGACAAATTAATCAATTTAATATTTGTTTCGCATGTATGTTGAATCGAGCATCCCATTACCATTATTGCCAAGCTCTGGCTAATTGCATTATGACAGCCAATTTAAGCTTAATGACTTTAAACTAATCAAAATCTGAATAAACAATCATATCAAGACATCGCAAAGAGTTGATTTTGAATATCCGGTTGAATGTTCCAAAAATTGAGTGTTTTAATGAATCATCATTTTTGAGGTGAAAAAAATTACCAACTTTCAATTTGATTAAATTTTGAGCCTGCTATATGATCGAGCTGGGTTTATTCAGAAAAGATTTTATTCAGATTTGTTTTTATGACAGAAAGTGTCGTGAACAAGTCGTTGGAGAGAGTTCCGAGAGTCCTGTGTAATTCAATTTTTTGCCCCAATTTGATCAATTGGAGTATAAAATTTCTCCGAATGGTTACCTACTAAATTGGTTAAAAACGAAAAATAATATTTTCCTCTGGTGTGTAATGTACGAAAATATTCTTCGAAAAGGTAACTCAAACAAACTTAGGGACCCTTAATATTATATTCTTGTTTTACCTTGTACTAATTTTTTAAAAAAATACTTCTAGAATGATTGTGACATGTAGAATTAGATTAATTGATTTTTAAAGAACCACGTATATTTCGAGATTTTGTTTGATTTTCAATCTATTAGGAAACTGAGCTAGATCTCCCCATTTTAGGAAACCTGATTTTTTGATATTTTTTTGATGGTAATGTTCAATTGAATTGTAAAAAAGACTAAGAAATTTTCCAAAGAACGGTAAAAAAACTCGACCAATCGAGTTTGTATTGAATATATGAACCGACACTGCATTAGTTGACTACATATTAGTCGCTTGCCTCATATGTGTTAATGATTAAAAGACAGTTCGTTTGTTTTTGGTTTACTGGGCGTTTTTCCGTGAAGTGGCCGAGAACTTTTAGGTCAATTCTTTCTCCAACGTGAATCAGCGTCTACGATATCCTCAGTTGATTACTTAAATGTTTTGAAAGAAAAGATGGTTTCTTCAAGACATACCCATAGGTGGATTTCATCTAATCATCTAATAGAAGTAACATTGTATAGAGGCATATATCAAAAATCATGTTTATAAGTTAATGTAATTTTTTTCTTTTTTCGAGAATTAAGTATGATTTCAAGCTAATGTGAAACTTAGCTAGATCTCCCCAACTTGAGAAACCTGGTTTTCGGTAGATTTTTAAATTGAATAGTCAACTTGAAAAACGCACATAAGAGACTTAAGAAATCTATGAAACCGTTTCTAAGAAAACGGTACAAAATGCCCTACGAATCGAGTTTGTATTGCTTATCTGAAGCGGCAGTGGATTAATTGACTAAATATTAGTTGACTTCCTCATCTCCGTTATTGATCAAAATGCCATCCTTTTTGTTTTTGATTTACTGGGTATTCTCCATTGATATGGCTCAAAAGTTTAGGTCATTTGTTTGTCAAATCTGAATCAGCGTCTACGATATCATCAGTTCAGTAGTCAATTACTTTGAAAAAAATGGTTTCCACAAGACTTACGCATAGGTTGATTTCATCTAATCATCTGATAAAGGTAATCCGTGATAAAAACAAAATTGAATGACGCAAGCTTTATTTAAAATTCTCTTGTTATCATAATTCAATTCTAATATCATGTCTTCAAAATTTCAAAAAAATAAACCACGGAAAAATTAATGAATTGAAATTATGTCTAGTGTTTTTGTTGATTCGAACATCCAATTCGCTTCGCTAAAAACCATTAAAGCTCAGAACGGTAAAAAAAACTCGAACAATCGAGTTTGTATTGAATATATGAACCGACACTGCATTAGTTGACTACATATTATTCGCTTGCCTCATATGTGTTAACGATTAAAAAACAGTCCGTTTGTTTTTGATTTACTGGGCGTTTTTCCTTGAAGTGGCCGAGAACTTTTAGGCCATTTCTTTCTCCAACGTGAATCAGCGTCTACGATATCCTCAGTTGAATATTCAATTGTTTTGAAAAAAAGATGGTTTCTTCAGGACATACCCATAGGTGGATTTCATCTAATTATCTAATAGAATTAACATTGTATAGATGCATATTTCAAAAAGCCATGTTTAAAAGTTATTGTATTTTTTTTCTTTTTTCGAAACTTAAGTATGATTTCAAGCTAATGTGAAACTTAGTTAGATCTCCCCAATTTAGGAAACCTGATTTTCGATAGATTTTTTAATTGAATAGTCAACTAATTTGAAAAACTCACATAAGAGACTAAAGAAATCTAAGAAACCGTTTCTAAGAAAACGGTACAAAATGCCCGACGATACGAGTTTGAATTGCATATCTGAAGCGGCAATGCATTAATTGACTAAATATTAGTAGACTTCCTCATCTCCGTTATTGATTAAAATGCCATCCTTTTTGTTTTTGATTTTTTGGGCATTCTCCATTGACATGGCTCAAAAGTTTAGGTCATTTGTTTGTCAAATCGGAATCAGCGTCTACGATATCATCAGTTCAGTAGTCAATTACTTTGGAAAAAAAATGGTTTCCACAAGACATACGCATAGGTTGATTTCATCTAATCATCTGATAAAGGTAATTCGTGATGAGAACAAAATTGAATGACGCAATCTTTATTTAAAATTCTCTTGTTATCATAATTCAATTCTAATATCGTGTCTTCAAAATTTCAAAAAAATAAACCACGGAAAAATTAATGAATTGAAATTATGTCTAGTGTTTTTGTTGATTCGAACATCCAATTCTCTAAAAACCATTCAAGCTCAGAACGGTAAAAAAACTCGAACAATCGAGTTTGTATTGAATATATGAACCGACACTGCATTAGTTGACTACATATTATTCGCTTGCCTCATATGTGTCAATGATTAAAAGACAGTCCGTTTGTTTTTGATTTACTGGGCGTTCTCCCTTGAAGTGGCCGAGAATTTTTAGGTCATTTCTTTCTCCAACGTGAATCAGCGTCTACGATATCCTCAGTTGAATATTTAAATGTTTTGAAAAAAAATAGGGTAATGTGAAACTTAGCTAGATCTCCCCAATTTAGGAAACCTGATTTTCGATAGATTTTTTAATTGAATAGTCAACTAATTTGAAAAACTCACATAAGAGACTAAAGAAATCTAAGAAACCGTTTCTAAGAAAACGGTACAAAACGCCCGACGAATCGAATTTGTATTGCATATCTGAAGCGGCAGTGCATTAATTGACTAAATATTAGTCGACCATCTCATCTCCGTTATTGATCAAAATGCCATCCTTTTTGTTTTTGATTTACTGGGTATTCTCCATTGATATGGCTCAAAAGTTTAGGTCATTTGTTTGTCAAATCTGAATCAGCGTCTACGATATCATCAGTTCAGTAGTCAATTACTTTGAAAAAAATGGTTTCCACAAGACTTACGCATAGGTTGATTTCAACTTATCATCTGATAAAAGTAATCCGTGATATGAAAAAAAATTGAATGACGCAATCTTTATTTAAAGTTCTCATGTCATCATAATTCAATTCTAATATCATGTCTTCAAATTTTCAAAAAAATATACCACGGAAAAATTAATGAATTGAAGATTTGTCTAGTGTTTTTGTTGATTCGAGCATCCAATTCGCTAAAAAACATACAAGCTCAGGTCAATTTAACTCTGACAACTAAATTCAGTCTAATGGCCAAAAAATGTTAAGACTTGGAATAAACAGTCAGATCAAGACATTGCTAGGAGTTGATATTTTATATCCCATTGGTTGTTCGTAAAATAAGATAGTTTTTTGATGCAGCATTTTTAAATTAGCAATTATCAAATAGAATAAGATTGGAACCTGATGTGTGATGAACTGGGATCGTTAAAAATAGAATAGGGACCAAAACTGTAAAGAAAATTGTTGGAAAGCCTTCATCTATTTTGTACGAGCTCGTAATTGGACAGTAAAATTTGCAAAACTTAAAATGGGGCTTTTCTGTATTTTGGGCATACGGGATGTAATGGGAAAACAAAAAAAAATCGTTTCTGGTGTAAATACGAATACGAAGACTTAAAAACGAACCGTTGTTGTTCACTAGTATCAGCTGAAATTTAAAAAAAAATGCACTCACGAGTTGCAAGTTACAATGTCTTCACCCCATTTTCGAATTGATTCGAAGTTCCAGTCAGTCATTAAAGCGTGACCCGGTACATTGCCCTCCGGATTGTACAAGCAAAGTAGAATAAAAGATCCGCATGGTGTTCTATCAGACGTGTCGCAACCAATATGCGTACTATTTTGCCACAAAATCTGAATCACATAAGAGGTTGTTCAAAAACATCTTCATGAACAGCAAAAAAGGACAACTTTGGCTATAAAAAATCATGGAGATTAGTTTCTTTAACTCACTACAAGTAGCTTTGAGATTCTGATTAGATGTATATTCTTGATAAGCTTTTGAGTTTTTCAGTTCTTTACGACTTGAGATTTTTTCTGATCGACCATTATAAATTTTTTTTGCTGATTATTTCTACCCCTACAAAATATCGCTCCTTGGATTTTTCCATTCAATTAAAATGGACAAACTAAATCGATACTTCTTGGCAAAGTTTTCAACAGAAAAGAGCAAAGGTCAAATTTAAAAAATTTTTGGTTGCATTGAAATCTATAAAAAAATCTCATTATTCTAAGGTAATACTCACTTTACCTTAAGAAATGCTCCAAATTGAATTTGTTGAGACGTGAGAATTTTTTCGCCACTTTAATTTTTTTTTGCTCCATTGGCGTGCCTACTTAATTGTTCGTGTTTCTTTGACTTTCTTTTTGAGCCAACATTGACAAGTTGAATTTATATTTTGACTAAATTTAAATTCTGCATGAAAAACAAGCTTAATTTAAATGGTCTTTGAATTTTTTAAGGCTTTAAAATTGTTAGTGAAACTAAACGTATAACTCACATTGTCGATGAAACATTTAGCCACAAAAAATCTTTCTAATTTACCTTGGCTCAAATGGGACTTTTTGTTTTAACAATATCTTACCAAAATGACTTATTCTGCTCGACTTGTTGGCCTCCTCAGCAATTTTGTTCCTTGGGATTTTTCATAAGACAAATTTCGACAAAAAGTTTGTCATTTTAGCAAACTACTGCATAACAAGACCAAAGCTTAAATCTGAAATCTTTTGATGGCAATGATAACAATAAAAATGTGAAATGGGTCTAAATGGGAAACTGAACATGTAATCGGCAAAATATGCAGCAACAAAAAGGCTCTAAAGTTTGGCTCGAATGCCAAATATATTGCACAAACAATTTCATGATGTCAACTGTGCTTTGGTTAGTGCACTGAAAAAGCGCATATTTTTGTGTGTATTTGGTTCTGGATTCCAGAGAAAAGTTTTTAAATGTGTTAAAATTTTGTCGGTTCAATCAAAGAAACTGAAAGAACAAAAAAAGATTTACAAGGGAGCGTCCTTGTTTTGGAATCCTCTAACAACTCACAAAATACACAATTCGGCCTCTTAATGAATAAGTCGTAATTAGAAGCAAAGAAAACTTTTAAATGGCATTGTTTGCTGTCAAATCAACATTTAGTCTCTGTATTTTCTATAATTGAACACAGAGCTGAAAACCTACAATTGAAGATGAAATCCGAACTTAAAAAAACTTTAGATAAGCAAACTTCATCTGCCACTGGAAGTTATATTTAAACAACTATAGGTTTTCATTCAATTTGAAAAAAGTTATTTTTGAACTTTCAAAAAAACTTTATGTGATGGGTGATTTCATTTAAAATCAAAATATGTAATAGAACGCAAAACCAGAAATAGAGGGTTGCTGAAGAAATAGTAAATATTACAAATACTGAATCATTCTGCGCACTGGTTAATTTTAATTGCTAAATTATCCTGAGAAAGGCAAAAATTAGTCTTTCATAGACCTTCGCAAAGAAAAACAAAAAAGCATTATACCAGCAAAACTAGAAATTCTCACTAACAATGAATCATATACTATTGCTCAGACTCAATCAGTTACTCCAATCAGAAATAGAGGATTTGAGTGGTTTGTAAATAAAACGCGCTCAAAGTTGTCAAAAAAAAACATTTTGATGAGAAAAGATTTTTAGGAATATTTTTTAATCTTCATTTGAAAAACTAAAATTTTGAGCTCTATTTCAACAATACGGTTCTTTTTTTTCTGTTTAAAATATTCAATTGTATTTGCGGATAACTCGAGTAGAAACCATTTCAATTTGGCATAAACAGAGAAAATCAATTGTGTAACAAGTTTTTGTTTATTTGTTCAGCTAAAATTTGATTACCACCAATTACTGTCGGCAGACAAGATAAAACAGTACTGAAAAATTAGTACGCGTCTCCAAAGGACTACTTCTGCTTTAAAACTGATTTATATCATTCTTTACGGAACTTTTTGTTTGCTTATATTTTGTTTACACCGATGTTTTAAATTTTCATTTTCTCTACAGCTTTTCTGAGATGAAAGCGAATTAAAACTTCAACTATACGCAAATTTGTTTCGATGCTGAATAAGAAGAAATGATCATCACAGCACCTTTTTACTTTGTAACTTTCAAAAGTTTTCTCGAAGGTTGCGTAAAAAACTCGAATAACTTCATCTTCGAATAATTGAATCGTCAAAAACTTATTCAAAATAACTTTTTTCCATCCCATCACTTTTGAAAACATAACAGAATCTAGAAACGTGGTAAGCAGTTATGTAAAGTTTTTGGACAAGCGATCGGAACAAAAACGCAACCAGAAACTGTAAGAACCAGTAAAAAGAATGATACCCTTAAAAAAACGTGAAAAAGTAACAGTTAGAGTCTTTTACGTTTTCAGTTTTTCAAATCATAATTTCGAAATGAACAAAAAAACATAATAAATATGCTATTCAAATTGGCTGCGAAACTAGAAAAAAAAATTGAAAAACTTTTCGAAAGTATCTTTTTTTGGAAACATAACAAAACCTACGCATCCTACAGATTTATTTTGTGTTCCATGAACTCAAAATATTATTCAAAAGGACCTATTTTTCCCTGCTGAAATAATAATTGTAAGCGAACGCACTTTTTGGTCTGATGTAATAAGATAAAACTCAAAATGTATTCAAACTTTAGTGCGTCAAATACACACCTGCGTAAAGGAACCATATTCATTGACGCTCTTATTTGGATGACAGGCCTCGTAGGATTCGTTGCCACCTGGAAACTGATAATTTTTCCTGTCCTGATACCAACCCTCCACAACAGCTTTAACTTGTGCAATTGCAGAGTCACCGGTGATTTCCGTTAAAATTGCTGCATTTGCAACACCTTAAAAGAGTTTATTTAGGTTATTTGAAATTGGGTGATAATTGCTAAACAAGCTGAGAGACAAGCTGAGAAAACTCAATTGTTTTTTTTTCGGTTGAACGAAATAGCCAAATGAGTGCAGCTATAACAGCGCAGAAGGTGGCCTTGAATGCTGTCTTTTGTGTTAAAAAACGCAGGTGTTTAGACAAAACGTATGTTTTTTTTTAACTTTTAAAAGAATCAAAACCTTAGATTTTTAGATTTTTCAAAGATGGGACATCTGCATTGATTTAGTGACATCGATAAGCTTTTCGATTTACTTTGAAAATTAAATGATATTTATACATTTTGACTTTAATCACATCTCAATGAAGATTTATTCATAAAAAAAGGCTCAGAAGATATTTAGTTAAACATCTCATCAATTTTTCAGCTGTCTTGAAGTGGAAAAACATCAATTTATGGCATAGTTTCTGCTCCACGAAATTTTTCCAAGAAATTTTAACCAAAGATGCTGCTCTATGGGTTTTCTGAAAACCTAGACAGGATAACGCTTCTTTTGCCCTACACTGTCAATCAGTTTGTTTTGAAATTCTCTGATCCTTAGGAAGTTTGGGCTAAACAGGTGATCATTGGGTTGAGTTTGTGTTAGTTTTTGGGTTGGTAACAGAAAAACCAAAAATCGGAGCTTACCCCTAGATAAAATGACTAGAGAAAAAAACATACGAAGTATCAAAGTAAATGACAGTACCGGATTAAAAACCTATTAGGAATATCTGATTGTCATGTGATTTTTGCAACTACACACTCATCAAAACCATTCGTAATCATAGCTCCCATGATCGAGCCATTTTCAGCTCACTTTTTGAAAACTCCAAAAAATACGGCCAAACGATACTTTCTTGCTCAGATAAAACAATCAATTTTTTATTAATTGTTGGTAAGTTTTCAAAACTTTTGAAATGAAAAATTTCCAAAAAGTCTGATAATTAGATCTGTAAGTGCATAATATTCGAATCTTAGATATAGTAAAAAAAGAGTTCCCTTTTCATTAAAGAAATTGTAAGTTGATTTAAAAATCTTCCTAGTTGTTTCTTTTGTAGTGTTCCACATTCTTAATGAATCCGATAATATTCTTGAGAACCTTCTGTTTTGTTGTTGACTTTATTTATCCTTCGCGACGTTATTCCTGTTGTCGTTTTCAACAAACCTGGTTTATTACCTTGTTTACTTATCATTATCAAGTTGATCACGAAAGTTTAAAAATTAAGAAACTTTAGACAACTGATTTCAACGGATTGTACAACTATGCAAACGAACAACATCTCAATTTTTGCCTGATGATCTCGTGCCAAACTTTCTGAGGTATTTTGAAACTCAGCCCAGAGTTTATGAATTGATCGTGACTTCTGAACCAGTTTTTTGTTTCAATTGCTAATTCAACTTTTTTAAAACTATGGTCCCATTGTCTAATTTTGATCTTTTTAGGAGTGAAGATGTTTTAATATCAAATTTATCTTACCTACTAACAATGAAACAAAAACGAAAAAATTATCAAACACCTTGGTCTTGATAATCCTCAGACGCAGTTCTCTTTGAAAACGGATTTTTTGCTCTTTTTAATGACTTTTCTGATTATGTTTGCTCTATTTGTTTTCGCACAATTTCTTTCAACCAAAAAAAGTTCCGCAATGGAAAACAACTAGAACGCATCAAAACCTAGTAAACATTTTTGGGCTGGAATCATCAGATTAAGAAGAAAAGTTTTGGCTGCAAAGCACATCAAACTATGTTAGTTGTCCAATGAAAATGTTATGTTGATAAAATAGGAGCTTAAAAGGATTGTATGAAAAATTGTTTACTGTTGATTTGGCACTAGCAAGTTTCATTTGGCATAATGATATAATCAGCCTTTCAACTCAAAGAAAACTATTCAAACATAATAAAAGGTGTATCATTGATAAGGGTTCTGTAACAGCTTTGAAAGAAGCAAACACGATTCTTTTTTCAAATAATCACGATGTAATTCATGGTTAATTTTTTGTTTTTGGTAGTTTTTTCTGTCGAAAAAGTTTTTTATTGCAAAGTCTTGGCAAAATTTTTGCAAACTTTTTTCATATATTTTCTTCAGAAATTTTCTGGTTAAACCAAAAAAAAAACTGAGTCTAAAATTATCTCAATTAAAAAAGAGGTGTCCATGTTCCTTACAGACTCCTCAGGAAATCGTTTTGTACTCATCGTGATAAAAAAATGTGGTAAACAAGGTAGTTTAATGGGAACCATGATTACATGATAAATTATTCACTTTCATAGATAAAATTGAAGACTGCTCTTCAGTTTTCTGATTCGCTATTTTAGTTTAGTTCTTATTTTCTAATATCAAATAAAATTTTTTATTTTGTTGGCTGAAATTCTTACTTCAATTAAACTCTTACTACAAAACAAAATGAACAGCCGGAGAACCTCTTTCAGTTTGTTATGGAGTTTTCCTCTAATTATCCCAAAACTAATTGTTGTTTTTCGAAAAACAACTACAAAAAAAACTTTAAAAAACCTCTTCTGCAATGCATGCTTCTTTTTTTTCGTTGATGTCTTGTGTTTTCGGGTTGTAAATCTATGAGTCATTTTTGGTTTCAAATTTAGTGGTAAAAACGCCTTGCTATAACTTTGCATCTTTTTGGGGCTCTGAATTGAGGCTTAATTGTAAAAGACTGAGTTTGACCAAATCGCTAAATGGCTAACCTGCAAGTTGCAGAATTGGATCTGTCTTCTCGTCGGCACATGTCCGAAAAGGCGTATTTCTGAATCCTTGTTTCAGGAAATTCTTCGCTTTTATCGCTAAATTTTATCAAAAATTTGGAAACATAGCCGACATATAATGGAAAAGAGAAAATAAACAAAAATAAACAAAAGTTATTCAAACTTGTTTTTTAAAACTTCTCAACTTCGAATTTCCAAGAGAAAAAGAAGGCCTCAAGTCTCGTTGATTCGGCAGATCAATTTTGAAAGACGCTTCTCTGATAACCCCAGCCCACGTAATGTATCAATAGATAAAAGTTTTCTTCTGCTGGAAAGTCTGATAGTTAAATTCCAGTTTGGACATTAGAAGTTTACCACGTTTTTCGTGGTGTATACTTATTTTCGACATTGTAGTTTGCCTTCCCTTCAAAAACCTAAACGAACCGATTTTCCTAAAAACTAAAAAACTAAAAAGCATACCTCGAAAAAATAATTTGAGCCGGAACAAGCTTTAATTAATTTGCCTAATTAAATCAAAAACAAATAAAAAACATCACCACCCTGATCAGAGTCTGAACTACCTTTATCGACTCTTAAAAATCTTAACCACTTCCGCAGATCGATTTGAGTTTTAACTTAAAAATGAGTTCAAAATCAATTTCGAAGTGTCTGCAGTTTTTTTTGTTAGTTTTGATGAAAGTTCGCTATTTAATGACTTGGGACCTCGTAACGCACTCGTACCTAATTTTTTATCGTAACTCAAAGATTTCATTGCAGCATTTTCTCTGTGCAAGTTGTGAATTCCGCGTATGGTCAATTGAAGCTTGTTCAATGCTGAAATTACGGGCACTTTTTGATATCTGAAATGAAAGGACAGTTAATTGTTGAATATAACTAATAATATTAGTAGTCAATTTTTATGATTTTTGTTTTTCGGTTATAACTGGACTAAAATTTGTAAAATTGGTATTTTTGAAATAATTTGCACTTTTAGATTAATGGTGAAAATTGCACTGCTATTTTCTAACCTGTCTACAACTTTACCGTATGCACCTATCGACTAAATTTCAACCATAAATATTAGGTTTTCAGCCAAATTTTTGAAACATTTCCGGGCGAGATACGATGTTTTGAGATACGATGTTTTGGTTTCGACCTTATTCAATTTTTTTTCCAAAAGACGTCTCTTTAAAACACCGTAGCACTAAACGATGAACTAGGGTGCCAACAGATCACAAAAACCGATCCTTCTAAAAAGATGTTTGCGGTTTTTTACTTGCTTAACATTTCTTTTTGAGGTTTAAATCAAGTAACATATCACTTTTCCTCATTTTTTCAATCTTCAGAAGTTTAATTACTTGTAATTTCAAAAGTCTCAGTAAAGTCGTTTGAAGAATCTTTGTTTTGTTAAATCTGAACTAAGAACCATCATGAAAAAAAAAGAACAAAAAAATGTTTTCTTCTAATTGAAGCACAATTCCAAGATTCTCATGTTAGATTTGCTGAATCGATTTTTCTTCGAACAGTATCCAATTGTCGAAAACAGTTGCATAAAAGATTGTTTTGAATGCTTTAATAAGTTCCATTTTCTACAATGTTTTATAACACAGAGAGGTGGGAATCAAGTTTACGACATCGAGAGCCAAAAAAACGGAAAATATTTTAAAACAAATTTATTGGGAATAAGGATGGATTTAAGTCCGGTTTACGTTCTATTTCACACGTGCAATATCTCAACTTGTTTTTCTCGACTCTGGTAGGTTTCCTCTAAGGCTTGTCTGCAATCCGTTTCTTCTCTCACCTTTTTTCATGATGAGACAAAAATTGCCTGAGAAAGAAGTATTTGGCCTCACGCAGGCGAATATGAACCTCTTTGGCCTCTTAATGTAAGAGATTCAAAGACATTATAGGAGATTTTTTAAAAATGTTATCATTATAATGGCTTATGAATTGTTTAAGCATCTAATTTTGTCGCTTTTAATTGATTATAAGTTTGATAAAATTACAATTAGAATTGTAATATAATTGATTATTTTCTCTTTTTTACTGAGTGCGGGTAGCTCTAAAAGATGCCTTACAGCTAGTTCACTTGAACAAGCCACTTGATAAAAAAAAATCAGTCCAACAACTGTAATCCACAAAAAAATTACAAAACAGAGGGCTAGAATTATTATTGTCTTTTTTAACGCAAAGAAAATGAACAGTTTCTTGCTGCTAACATACCTAATCATAAAAATGAAATGACTTTGAACCTTAGGAAATTCTCTTTTTTGGAAATTCTCAAAGTAAAACATAGTTCATTGCCTAACTAAAATTGGTAAAGAGGAAATTTTCATCATTCTAAAAACGAAGAAAAAAATGTGGTTATTCGTTCCGAGGCCAAACTTCAGGAAATTGTGTTCACTGAATTTCTTATGGTTGAAATTACTCCATTTTGAGAACACAATTTTCATTTCTAATTTGTTTTTGCTGGGAAACATTAAAAATGAAGCTAGAATTCGTTTCGTCTCTCCAATTTCGCGTTTGCAGCTGCAGTTACTTGCTTTTCTTGGAGTAATGTGTTTAACTATATGTTACTATATGCTAAAAAAGTATGCTAAAGTTGTGCATTATGTTCAATGTCATTTGAAAAGAAAAAATTATAAAATAATCAAAAATACTGTCAGTATAGACTGAAAATACCAAAACAAAAAGCTAAAAATATTTCAGGTATACTTACACATACGAATAGGTGACCTTGTTAGGGCTTACTGTCCCTTCTCCGTTTTTGTTGGCTTCATACAGCAGGTTTGATTTTCTTTTCTCACCATAATCACTAAATTATTAATTAGGCTTTGACTTTGCCTAAAAATTGTTCCACTCAAAGAAATCATTAAATCATTTTTAAAAAAATAAAAAGTTTAGTTTTAACACAATTTAGTTTTTGATTATGATTTTTATTCAATATCCATTATCAGTTTTTATCATCTTTGTTTCGTTGTGTTAATAAAGAGTTGTCATGCCTCAGTAGTATATGTTAGATTCAAACCGCTTGGTGGTGACTGACCCCCATGTAATGAGATTGGCTTTAGAGTATCCTGTCACCGATATGTATTAAGATAAGTTATAGGTTTGAGGGTTTCAGACGGTAACCTTCAGGTGATAAGTTTCAAATGGTAGTTTTCAAAACGAAATTCGTCCAAAATTGCCAATAGAAGGATGTTTAGGAATCTAAAAAGGAATGATTGAAAGACTATGTTATAAGATGTGATTTCTAACAGACTCTTGGATAGTCTTATTAGGACTTCAGCAAATTATGAATTTCAAGTTTTTTGAAGGCAATTGAATCAAGATATAATGAATCAGAAGACAAAATTTATTATCTACTGCATCAAATATATGTTTTTGCATCAATTTACAGTAACAAAAAAACTGTGTTCTTGTATGTAATTACTGATAAAACTCAAAAACTCAAAACATTAACATCAAGAAAGTTATTCAAAACTTTCTCGTAGAAATAAAAAAGAAAAAATGACGAGAAGAAAATGCGTAAAATCTAAAAAAATATATATATATACCAGTTTTCTGAAGTTTCCTCTTAATAATGCACTGATACTTCGTTGTTAAAAAAAGTTACGCGAATCGTTATCTCCACTTTGAATATGTGAACAAATACTTATCCAATCTTGCAAGCATCGCTCTATGTTCTCCTCAATGATTGTTTGGAGCTGAGATGTTATAGCAAAATTTTTTTTGCAGTTGAGGGCTTGAATACTGGATAAAATCAACTATGCATGATTTTAAGTTCAGGAATTGTTTCGGCAGTTTGCACAAGTGGAAGTTTAAACATCATGGCAGTTAATAGCTTATCAACATGTAAAAACAAAGGAATGGTCATATTAAAGTACAACCTAGGGCTAAAATGGATAGCTTACATGCACTTGAAACTGCATCGTCTAAAACCCTACTTACTTGCCTTGTGTACGGAACGAATGTGGTTAAACACTGTTTTAAAATCTAGTCTATTGATGTTTCTCGGTTTTTGGACTATGCAGCATTCATTGTCTATTTTTCAGCAAATTTATGTTTGAAGAAAAGTCTATTGGGCACCACAAAACAATCACAATAAAAATACCCGAAAAGCTTACCAAAAGTTTAAAGCTACCAAAAAATTACAAAAATTGTTTTTTTTTGCGATTTTTTTCAAATTTGTCGTTTTGGGTTTTTGATAAGTTTTCCCCTCAGACAAAGTTTTTTATAACTTGATGCTGGTAAAGTCTCAAGTTTTTTCTACTAAATTTTGTATAATTCAACTGCTCAGCTGCATCCTGTAGTGAAATCGAATCAAAAGCAAGTAAATAGTGTTCTTAAGAGTCTTCCATACAAGTTACTATGAGAAAGGGTATCTAACGAAACAATTTCCCTTCTACCTAGAAAAATTCTCAGCTCTCTCAAAAAACACTATTGACAGTAGATAAGATTTTATTGAAAAGATCCAGCAAAAGATAGTTTCTCACTTTCGTAAACACTATAACTGCTCTTCTTGTTTTTGGACTGTTATTGATAATAGTTTACCGATAAATTGGCTCTGACGAGTGAGAGTTATAAGCTTTCCTACTATAGATTCCATCTGAAGAGTATGTTTTTTCAGATTCCATGGAAAAAATTGGTAGTTAAGTTCAGCAACTAAATTTCTTTTCATAAATAGCGAAAAAATATCTTTTTTTAGGCTAATAATTGAATTATTAGACAGCATCTAAGAATTCGGTCTTGTTCGAATGGGTTTAGTTCGAACTCTCTCGAAAATTCTTTGAAAATGTGTGCATGGCAAGCAAGAAATAATTTAGTTGTGACAGTTCAATTCATTTGATTTCTGTGCCTTGTGACGAAGAAGACCATTGGAATTGTAAACCGTTGTACTTTTGAGAAAAAATTAACGCTTTGAAAACAAAAAATGTAGCAAATTTTCTATTTAAGTCAACTAAGGATCTTGAATCTGAGTCATCCTCAGATTTTGCTTTGTGTACTGTTTTTTTCTTCTTTTTTTAAGGAATCAAACAACCATCCTTTGAAAAGTTGAAGCTTTTAACTTAGATGGTTGTCACGCATATTCAAACAAAGACTGCAATCAGTTTCAAATTCAAACTCAAAGCTGTTTTAATTGGAGAAGAACTGTGGAAAATGTTTTGAGTTTATGATGAAAACTGCGACTTTATCAAGGATTGACAAAAAAGAACTGTAAATGCTCCGTATCGAGAACTGTTTTCGATTATTGTTTTTTGAAAAAAGTTTGCAAATGCTCTAATTTTTTGCGTCCATTAACAACGTCTCTAATTTGTGGAGCTGCAATTTCAATCAAATCGGCTCCAGTTCTCTATGTAGCTGGGGTTGTATGTTTTTTTTAAAGTATGTTTCTGCCGGAGCAGTATGTGATAAGTTTGTTTCTGATGAGTTGTATGTTTCCGCAGGAGCATCAAAACATCTCCCTAGGTGACTTGCACGAAAAATGGGAATATTAGCAAAAAAGAGACCCGCGTAACAAACCGCGGCTCAATGAAATTTCTTTATCTGAATTATCTCAGAGATTTTGTTTATGTTTGAAAAGAGATTTGAATAATTTTCAAGATATTAGATGTGCAAACAACTGATAGTTCATGTACTGTCCTGCAAATTTTATATCAATTTTTTTGATTTTTCAGAAGAGAGAGGAAAGACATACGAGCGCAATAATGAAGTTTTGTATTACCGATTTTGAAGTTTTTTTGATATCGCTATATAGCATCAGGTAATGCTTTTTCGTAAAATCTTTCGAATACTCAGGACTATGTGGACATTTTTTTTCTGTCATATTCCATGTCTGATTTGGCATTAAATCACAACCAAAACTGTGACTTAAATAAATTCGTTGAATTATGAAATTAACTGCTATTTTTTGTGTAATTTATCTACTTATACATAATTTCCATAGGTTTTTTTATAGAGATTATTTGCACCTAGGTATTCTCGAAACTTGCTGAAGCTAAACCAACGTTTTTTAGTAACAATCTCGGTTTATTTTTTTTTGGATCAATTGGTCTTTTTCCTGACGAACTTTCTTTTTCATCTGTTAAAGTAAATTTACTGTTAGCAACAATTTCACACAATGATCGGGACATTGTTTCTGAAACAACAACCTCCCGTTCAACCTTAAGAAATGTTAGTTCCAGTGGAAAATTTTTTAAAAAACTAAGCATGTTATTTGAATCAAATTTAAAGGTGAACGTGTTCATGGCTGCTCATCGATTTTACGAGAATTAATAAAAAAGGATGTACCTTTAATCTGGAAACTTCATCAGCTCTTCTCTCAAAAAAGTTTTCGGGAATCTCTTTTTTTGTGAGACCTATGATGATATGAATGGCTGATGTTTTTGCTGCTCTTCATGAAATTTCCTTTATTTCCTCTGTTAAATTTGGTCGTTAGCCTTTCCAGAACGGAAAAATTAAATATTTTTTTTGAATTTCTAACTCTATCTTGTATAGCTTTTTAAAAAGGAATTGCCGTTTTCCTAAGAATTTCAATAACAAAATACAAAAGTTTAAACATAAAACAACAAAATATCTTCCAATTTGATAAAATGGTAAAATTAGCTGAATTTTGATTAACAATTTCGTAAGAAGTAATAATAAAAGTTTTTTTTTCAAAACAAAAAATCGGAATAACAGGACAACTCTCATTATTTCGACTGGTTCTTTTTTTTAACCTGCATTATCTCCTCTTTTATTTTTTTCTATGACAGATTTTTCTAAACACATTTATGAGTTGTTGATTTGTAAATGACTGATAGTTTCTGTCTTGTCTTGTACCTATTTTATCACTGTCTTTTAGTTTAAAAAAGAAAACAAAACAAAGCAATTTGTCACACCGACTACTTCGCATTTCAGAATACCGCTATATAACAACAAGAAAAAAATTCTCAATTAAGCATAGAATCATCGAGGTTAATGCGGACCTTTTCCACTCCCTAATATCCCGTATTGATTTCGCTCTAATTCACAAACAAAAATATGACTCAAAACAGCACTTTGATCGATAAACACTAATTAATCCTCATTTAAATGAGCATCAATTTTTTGTGCAATGTTGTCTATGGGTTCATAATTTCCGTTATATTCAAGTTTTTTTGCACCTACACGTTTTTTATTTTTATGATTCATGGCTACAATCATATCAACGACACTTGAATTCACTTCCGTTTCAATATACGTCAGTGCATTCTTCCTGTTGTCTTCTGCACTTTTTTTTCATCTTTCTATGTAATTTTCAACTAAGTGACAGTTTTGTAGAGTGAATTACACAATGTTTCTGAAATAGCAACTTCCCATTCAACTTAAAGAATTATTTGTTCCGGTTAAAGTTTTTGTTGAAGAACTGATACTGTTATTCGGTTTACTATTCTTTGAAATTTTAACTCTATCACCGGTTTGGAATTATGGCTTAGTACCTTTTATAAACAATTTATCATACAAAACTGATAAGACTCATTATGTTTCACATCTCTCAGAAATATTTCTATGAACCATTTTTCACGAAAATTTTCGACGAAAGTTTCTTACGATGATCTTCATCATAATAACAATGTTTATGCTTTGAAGACTGAGTTAGTATTCTTCAAATCTTCTTTTGTCTCACGCCTTGATTGTTGAAAGAACCTAGATCGTTTTCTTCAAGCAAAGCTTTTCGAAAGTTCCTCTTTTTATGTTCTTTGTCGACCGTCAGTTTTTCAGGAGTGCTCCTTCGAAAAATCAGTTTTGGATAGCTTGCAAAATTTCTTCGGCGTAGTTTGTTTTAAATGTTTCAACTCTGACAAGTCGTGAAAAAATTTCTACAGTTTTTATTAAAAACTTGCTTCCATTGTTTTGAGTAGCCAACTTGTCTACAAAACGAAGTCCATACAACAAAAATCCTTGTTATACTTTGAAGAAACTCGGAGTCTTCGAAACCGTCTTGTGAGTGGACTAAACTTTCAAAAGAATTGTTATATTGTATATTTCAGACTTTCAAGGTAGACAACCTCTTTACTTTTTGCAAGTTCTTCTAAAATACAACTTACTAAGTCTTTTTTTCTCATTTTGAAAGAAATCCGGCTTTTTCTGTATTTTTCTTCAGTATTTTTTCTTCGTACTGACATTTTTTGATGTTTTTGATAGAGTTCGGGTAGCTTTTGAAGTTTTTACGTAATTCTTTGGAAAATCAGTGTATTCTATCTAAAGAGCACAAAAAATTCTACAATGGATCTTTTCGATCTCTTTCATTTCAGCCTTTCGATCTCTTCTCCAGCCTTTCGATCTCTTTCATTTAAAATAGTGGTGTCTACTAGGCTCAATTTTATTCTAAGAGAGTTGAAGACAAAAGCAATTAGTCTTTTGTTATTGCTGGATTTCAATCCCGCCTTTAGGGTTGTGATTTAAAAATTTTCTTATGATTTTCTGTTCTTGAGCGCTGTTCCATTTTTTCTTTTCGGAAGTTTACTTTTTCTTGAAAAAACCGACTAAAAGATGAGTGAAAACTGTTCCAAACATCATCAGGCAGTTAAAAACAAGTTATGTGATAGAAAAATTCAATTGTAATTCTTCATTTACATGCTAGTATCAAATCCTAAACAAAAATTGGCACAAAAAAACTAAAATGATCTGATACATGCACATTGAAACAGTTTTCTTGTTTTATAGTCATGTTTTTTCTTCGAAAACAAAGTTCCTAAACCTACGGGCTTATCGCAATGATCAATTATCTTTTCTCGCAATAAAAATTATTTGGTTTGATAATTAGATCTGTAAAAAGTTAGTGATATGAGGCTAACATGATTTACTACTGTGAATAGATCGTGTTCAAGTTCCGTAATCAAATGCTTTTTTTTCTACAGAGTTTTTGCAGGAAAAATTGGTAGTTTCTACACCTAAAATTGGGTTTTCCGTCTTTGAACATTAGTTTCTTAAGTTTTGGTCAAGCGTAGTTAATCAATTTTCTGATCTTTGTTTCTCAAATATTTTTCAGAGTTTCGGTTTTTGTGATAACTTTGTGCCAAAAATTTCGTTTCAAGACTTTGAACTTTTTTCAATATTCAACCAGGTTTAGTTTATTTTTAAAAATCACCGCTCCAATTGATTCTCTGAAGATGCTTTTTAGAACAAGCAGATTGAGATGTTGAATTTTTTTTTCGGGCGGAAGAAAAGAAGTCACACAGTTTGTCCAACTCCCAACGTTTTCACTAATTTATTTTCTAGGAACTCATTTTCCGAAACAGTCAGAACCATGATGTTAATGCTTTTTTGTGAAAACATTGGAAAAAATTATAAGCGACCGAACAATGCAAATACAAAGGAAGCAAAGTTTTTGTTAACAATTTCTTAGCACAAAAGCAACCAAATTACGTGACCAAGAAAACACGAACTAGGAAGTCTTGGTGCAACACAGCACTAATCAAACCCATACGCGTAGAAGATTTCACAGATTCAGCAGAATTACGTAAAATTGCATGAAACAGATTTTCTTTTTTTTCAAACGATCAATGCAGGAAGTTCTTGATTAAATGAGAATTTTTTGTCGACTTCTTTCCAATTGTTGTCCGGAAGCAATTCAATACAGGAGCAAAGAACGTGAATTTTTCCTTTTGTTTGATGGAAAGTCTTGCTTATCCAACAAAAAACTCAATTTCACTTTTTCTGAACGTTAATTTTCTACAGTGTTTTCGTCAATAGGGATACAAATCTTTTAAATGTTTCGATAAAAATACCAAACCGGAGGAAAATATTTTCATACTTTTTTCTTTTTAACTAATTTTTGAGTGTGAGAGGTCTATATCGACCAATTATTCTCTTTCTTTTTTTGAGCTCTATTATTGTGTGTTCTTATTGGCAATTTTTCCTTTACTATAAGATTGTTTTTGATGTTATCGAATTGGTATTTTATCCTTACTTTTCTTCTACCATTAACCAGAGTCGACTCAAATTGGAAAAAATGCAAATCTGTTTTCAAATTCTCCAAATTTGATAAATTTTTAAGATTGCAAGACCGTGAGCAATTTTTTTCTAAAACAATATGATGAAAATATAGTGAAAGTTTGAAATCAGGTTTCTCGAAAAAACAATAAATCAACTCAATCAGCTCATTTCGTAAAAAAAGAAAATATATTTGAGAGGAAGAATATGTTAATTACAAAACAAAAAATTAATTTTTGAAAGTTTTCGTTGTTTGTTGAAGTTTTGAACAAACAAAAATTCACCAAACACTTTGAAAGTCTAGTTGCTATATGTCATTTGTTTCAAAGCAATGATGCATCTGTGATTTGTTTTGATGACTCTTGCAATGGACAATCGAATCTAAAGAAAGGATGGCTTATGAAAAATGTACTTCTTGAAAGTGACTTAGATTTGTCCTATAATATATGTCGCTTTGTCACCCATTTTATTGCAGTTGACAAGCTCCTGATACAGTGATACAAAGTTGAGCTTTTGCTAGAAAAAAATTTCAGTATAGAAACAAGTCCAACGTTTCCAGCATCAAGGTTCACCTTTCACTTCCTCAATAATTTCAGCATCATGGTTAATTGGCCACTTTTGATCAAGACATTCTTCTTGATGGCTGCTGTTACGTGTCAAGCTCGTCCCCACTATTCTTCAGTCGACAGCGACAAATGTTTACTCTTTACTATCTACAAACGACTATTGCGTAACCTCTCTCAACTCATTCTGCTCCTTTGAGAATTGCATGTTTATTTTACATTTATTTGGAGCCTTTTTTGATCAATTTCACCAGATTTTAGGTAGAGCCACTATATGTATCATGATATTGACACTCTATAAACAATTTGAAAGCTTAGGTTCTTTTCAACTAAAATTTTATTTGTTGGTGATGTTTTTATTTAGTTGAACCGAGCTGCCGATCACAATTTGCGATGAAGATGAGCGGATAAGAAACATTGTATATAAATGGAGCGCTTGTTGTGGAAACAGTTGAAGAGAAGCTACACAAGCTCTAATGAAACCCTTGCATCCACTCTTGTTCTTGGATCTTTTTTCTTAGAAAGTGTTCGAACTGTTCAAAACTCGAAAAATGAATCTGATTTATTGAAAATTTTTGACTTTTTCAATGAAAAAATAGCTTTTTGAGTGAACTATTTGATGGTTATATCAAAAACTCAACTTTCCAAAAAAATCGAAAACTCTTATCAACTTTAATGCAAACGCAAAATTGTTTTCAATTTTTGAATAAACTTGAAGAAAAATATTATAAATTGTTCTTCTTGAATAACAGTACCAGTTTTTTTTTCAAGTTTTAAGCAAGGTTCGACAAAAGTTTTATTGTTTTAGCAAGATGCGAAAGATGTCTAATTTTTTGATACATTGTTTTTTTTTTAAATTCGAAAACTGTTTCAAATTGATAACGATAAGCAAAGCGAGGTTCACCTTTCAAATAACCTTTTTGGTTACTTGGAAATTATTCATTAATTGCGGAATTCGTTTAAGCAAGTTGCTTGAGAAACTGAGATTTTGTAATAATCATCTGAAATCGTGAAGAAAATTCGAGACCAGCACGAAGAATGCTGAAACTGCATCAAAGCGCAATAAAGTGTGTATCGTGTGAGAGAAAAGTTCTAAGCTACTGTTCACTTCAACAGCTTTGCAAGAAGCATCACTGACTGAAAATATAATTCGCGTTGAATTCGTAGACATGAACTTCGATGTTTGCAGTAAAATGTTAGTTTTTTGGTCAACATCAGAAAGTTTGTGTTCGAAGAGTTATCTTTTCTCAAGAATCGTACTTATCGTACAATTACCAGGAAACGTTTTCGATACCAGAACAAAAAAAAATTTGAAACTACCTCAAAGCAAAAAAATTGTGAGAAAAAATTTTAAGGCAAAAATTTACTTCAATAAAGTTGCAATAAAGATCACGGGCTATTAACAAAGAAAACAAGTTATAATCTTAAGTCTTGAAAAATAGGGGGATAGTGAAGAACTACGACGGGCACACTTTTTGATGAATATAGGATGCCTTGTACTAAATCAGACTTGACAACTCTATATAACAGAGTTAAAAAGCAAAATGTCATCAATTTTATGTGTAAGAGAAACAAAAAAGGACGATCCAATTTGACCACTTTTGTGGCACTGCAAAAAAGTGCCCATGGGATGTCGAGACTCGGTGATTCGGTAACCTCAACCGAGAAGCCATCAAGTTAAATGTTTCACTTCGGACTCAAAGCGCCAGCCATAGATGGACAACTTCTGATGTTTCAAGAAGAGTTATGGAAAAACTATTCTTGACACATCCACCTCCAAAAACAACACCCAATTTCTTGAAAAATCAGGATGGGATCCGAAACAAGTTGGTTTCGTTTCGAAAGATATTTTGCCAATAGCTGAAATTATAGTAGAAAAAACCATCCTAATTGATGATATCGGCATTAAAGATGGAAATTTTGAGGTTGGCCACTTTTGATCAAGACATTCTTCTTGATGGCTGCTGTTACGTGTCAAGCTCGTCCCCACTATTCTTCAGTCGACAGCGACAAATGTTTACTCTTTACTATCTACAAACGACTAGTAGATACGAGTCTGTAGATACGAGAATACAGTGAAGATTCTACGACACAACAAAAATTTTACCTATGTCGATAAAATCGACAGTTTTTTCAATTGCCTCTGATGCCCATTTTATGATAAGTTTTTCAGTCTATCTCAAAACATCAACAGGCATCTTCTACTTTGCCAAAACCGAGTCAAAAACATCTGAAAAATATACTTTTTACGTCAGACATCACTTCGCAAAAGTTTGGGTTCATTATTAGGTGTTCCCGTGAAGATATTTTATTTGTCGCCTTTTAGTTTTAGAACTTTCTTTTCGCACCGATGGAAAACTTGAAACCGACAGAAAGGATAACCTGGGTTGTGAAAAATGAATGAAATATGGTGCCAATCTCAACCAGTTTGCTTGAAAAACAAAACCAAAATGGAAATCAAACGATTATCACCATGCTTAATGACCGAGGAAGTTTCATTAAAAGTGAAGCATGAGAATACGAAGGTGAATCTTATGAGGATGAAAAAAAAACGTTGCATCCACCCAATTTCCCAGGTTTCAAAATAACAATTGATTGATTTGATGCAACGTCTAGAGAGATACACCAAAACCCCACCAGTTTTAAGTTTCAGCAGTAGACGGTTCCATATAGACCTCTCCAAATCAATTCTCTTTCCCTAACATATCATTGAAAACGAGTTTGAACCTTCAGGTATCAAGAAAGCCAATGAACTTTTTTTCTTCGAAATTGAATTTTCAGCTGCTGGAACTTTTGAAGTTTTTGAATGAAGGTACCACTTTTCGTTCTTGTCTAAAACATACAGAACCCGTGAGATAAATGAAATTTCATTATGAAGTTAAATGGTTTGACACTCTGAACAAGCTCGACGAATAACAAATATCGCAGTACGGTGCAATGAATGTTGCATCGAAGAGAAGGAGAGAAAACCTTGGATAAAAATTGGATTATTTTTTAAAGAATTTTTCCCAATACTCGGTTAATTGAAGAGCAAGCAATAAAAAAAAATCGGCCTAGAAACTAAACCAACAAAAACACTAGAAAGATACAAGTACCTAACAGCTATCTGGGAGCAAAAAAACTTTTTAAAAAATTCTTAATTTTTCACAATGGTGTAAAAACAAAGATGTGTGCTTCTTGACGCCATGAAGAAAACTATAGACTTAACTCTTGACACGGGGACAGATCTGTCAATTCTACGATGCACACTACCAAATCCTGCGAATGTATGTCTACACAAGCCAACCGACAATAAACTTTATCCCATCCTCTCGCTTGATTGTGGCTAACTAGAGAAAAAACGGTAAGGAATGACAAATGGCTCTTCAATTACTTTCACAGGAAAAACAAGCAGACGAGACGGTTTTCGAAATTCGAACAACTCGTGTATTTCAATCGTTGCAAATGATGTCAGTCAACTTTTTTAAGATGCAACTACAACGAAGAAACTGAAAAAACTGGCCATGTTTGATTTTTTCAATTTTCGAGATCCCCATATAAAATTGAAAGCTACAACACGAAGAAAATCAGAAAAAACTGTTTGCTTTAGTATCGATGGATGATGTAATTTTTTATCGAAGCAGTGGGTTTCTTTTCTGCCAATGTCAAAAAGCTAGACCCATCCTAACCGATGAAGATATCAACCAAGGAATCAAGAAAACATAACTGGAAGAGATTCACGAAGGATAAATTTGAGAAAACGGATAGTCCCTGGTTCAAATGTGTAAGTATAATAATGATTATTTTAGTCAAGTTAGAACATTATTTCTCTTCAAAAAAACATTCATACAAGTTTCTATTTCCGTTGCAAAACATGATGGAACAAACAGTTTTCGGCTACGTAAAATGCGATCTCATAGCCCCAGATGAATTTAAGTCCAATTTCTTCAGTTCATCGTCATTTTTTTTAACAAAAAACAAGTTACCAGAATTGATATTGGGGCACGTATGAAAATATGAGCGAAGAGATTTTTTTTGTTAAAACAGTGCAACCTATTTTGATATCGTTTTCCAGTTTATTCAACGGATCACATATAACAACTCTTTTCAGCTTAATTTGATTGTTAGAGTACAATGTACAAAAAGTACTGAATTTGCTAAAAAAAACCCTCAAACAATCTATAATTTTAAATAATAAGGTTTTTTTGATGCTTGGCGAGACAGTGATTGAATCATTAAACTGGTGCCGTAGCCGAAGCAATGGAATTGCAATAAGTTAGTTTCTATGGTTATCAAATATTGACTAGCTTACAAGGACAAAGAAACTTATTGAACGAGAAATCCATGAAGTTATCAATAACCGGAACTTAAGAAACTCAATTTTGTAACTAAAGACGTGTATGCAGCATAGCTTGCAGAATTCACTATAAATAATCATGAGCAGATTAGTGAGGATCCTTCGAGCTATAGTACGCCAAGTTAAAACAGTTGGATCTGAGTTATTTGTTCCATAAGATTTGCGACGTCAACAAGATTTGGAAATGGACGAAGATTCTTTCGATATGTGGCAAAAAAATGTTTGAAGGTATGCTTCCGAGCAAGCAAAAAGAATAGGGGAAGAGCAAAACACGGATTTCGAAATAATTTCACAGCAGATTCGAAAAGCTTGTTTTTTCTCGGCACTTGCTGCTCCAAACTCGAACAAAAAATCATAAGAGCGAGCCTGCGTTATTCGTTGCACCAAAATGTAGTGTCTCTGTAGTCAAACTTTTTGCTGTTACAATAAAAAAGTCGAAAGTTTATGATTGACAGTAAAGTACTGAAAAAACGAGTGTTGAAAGACACTGGAGATGACATGATGGCATAACGTCGACAATTTTTGTATGATGCAATTAGTTTAAAGTCATGCATTAGAGAATTTGAAACGACTGAACGTGCAGTTGCAACTTGTATAGAAAATAAAAAAGACAAAGCCTTTTTTTATCTGAAAAGGGATGTTTTGTATGAGATGGAATACACACTAGTATACTAAAATTGTATAAGTAAACTAGTAAAAATGTATACGATGCAGTAAATGGACACGTTTTCTCTGCAACGGTTTTTTTTTTCACTAATTGTTTCTTTTTAGAGACTAAGCGTTGGTTTTACAAAACTTGCCTGATTCTCGAAAGAAAACTTTTCTTTGATTTTCTTTGATTCTATAGTAAATGAAAGTTGCGGACAAGTCAAATAAATTTTGCGGCTTATAGATCATATATATTTACGTCATAAAATAGATTTCGTAAAATGGTCATCAAAATCAGGAGCCACAGAGCTTAACAGCTCTTCCTATTTCAATTCCTGAACAAAAGTTGCTTTTCTTCTATTCTTCAGGCGTATAGTTGAATTGCTGGAGCTCTAATTTGTCGCATACATTTGCTCTCAAGCAGTTCGTCACCCAAACTGGTGTTTTATGAGCTAAACTCAATGTTGTTGGGTTTTCGTTATCTGTCTGTTTTTTTTAAATACCTAATTGTATGAAATGAATTGAAATGTGAGTTTTGATAGAAATCAAAAAAGACGGTTAATCAAGTAGAAGCAACTAAAAAGTAGTATAAATAACCTAAAACTTAAAAGCACTGTTCATTCTACCGAAATAAGGCAGTAGCAGTATAGTAAAAGTGGCTAGGAAAATGACCACATATAACCCCCCTTTTTTTCGGTGTGCAGTTGCACTGACCACTTTTAAACCCCAAAGGTATTAAAGCTCCTACTTTTTCAGGCACACATGTTTTATGGGGGGTTGAAATTGGTAATTATCAAGCCACTTTATTGAAACGGGAATGGCATTAAGTTTTGGTTGGTGCATGTTTTTCCTTTGACTTTGACAATTTTTACTGCGCGCGTTTTATTGTTGATTATTTTGTAATCTTTATCAACACGTGTGGGATTAAAATAAATGCTGTGATATTGGTTTATTTTGTTGTTGTTGCTTCGAATACCCCTCTCACGGTTAGATTTGATTATTTTACTTTTTCGGTCAAAAGTACAATTTTGAAAAGCTTTATTTCGTGAACGAAAAGTACTATAAAGCTAATCTTTTACCTTTATAATCAGAAGTTAGTCAGAATCGTCCAATATAATAGCACGTCAATTTAGGCACCGCCGTTTAGGTGGTCTAGTTTCTTCCGGTTCATTTTCTTCTCGAGCCTCAATATCCAAATAGGGGCAGTTGTACGCTGTTGGTTCTGACTCACTCTGCCAACTTAGTTGGTCGAAATCTACCAAATCCTGTTCTAGTTCTTGAAGAGTGTTTGTAGGTTGATTGAACCCCATGTGTGGCGGTGTAAAATTATCCACGTTACATCCCCCCTGCGCTTCTATAGAGTGAGGACCACGTCTACGTCGTATTCGTCCCACTCCATGATGCGCCCAATTGCTCTCAAGAACATATCCTCACGCAAACGTTTATGTCCGAAAGGACTAGTAGTTAATCTGTCTGCATGTATATAACGCTTTTTGTCAATTGCGCTCAGGGAAAATTTGTTCGTTATTATGGTTTTTAATTTGTGATTACAGGAATTTATCCGCACATTTTCTGACCGGACCAGCGAACTGTAAGTCAAAGTTTGTTTGTATTTATTATGGGTTAGCTCCCTTTTCGTATATTTAGAAATGACCTTGGTTCTTATCTTATCCATGGCTGAAACGAAAAAACATTCATTTTACTGCAATTTTCTAACAGTTTTGAAAATAGAAACTTACTGGAAGAAATAAGGCTGTACAGTTTGGGCTTTAGTCCGACGTACTACTGTTTGATCTCCCCGACGAACTCGTCCTTGATTTTGAGGGTAACCCTCAAACTCTCGTTGGTGTAGAGGGGGTGGGTGGCTGGTAGATTTGAAAAGTCAAATGATTTCGCAGTTCATGATTTTTCTCAATTCCATTGTAGAGGTATTTGCTGCGGGTTTCATACAAGAACGAATCAGTGTCCGAATATAAAAGAGTTGCGTCAAAATTTTTCTTGATTGTTTTGTAATGGAACTGGAACATGTAAACGTTTGCCAAATCTAATATCGTTGCATCAACAACTCTGGGCTTATCATATTTAATGTTCACAGAATTTGAGGTTACAGATACCAATAAATGGTCAATAAATTTTACCCTGCTAAATTTTTTTCCTTGATAAATTTTGCAATTTTTCGGCATTGCGAACAATAGCTACAATAAGTCGATTCCTTTCTGATTCGCAGAGTTTTCCAAATGAACATTTATAATTAGCTTGAAGAAATCTTATTCAAACTTGGCAGTAGCTTTTTTTCGGAGCTCAGTGTTCATTTCAACAAATGATGCAATAGCTTTTTCTAGTCTCAACTGCAGTATTCGATTAAGTTTTTCAATTTTCAAATCAGGTTTGACATAGAGCTGAAGTGTTAGGTAGTGTACACTATTTTTTTTCTTTGAAGAGAAGTTTTGTATGAGCTTCGGCGTAGTGCCCTTTATCCGAAAGGTTCGTTTTTTTCAACATGTCCAATTGAAGCTCACTGAGCCACATTTTGGATACATTTTTTTGTTGGGGCGAGTGGTAATCCGAATGTGCATCGTGCAAATGATCGGGGTATAAAAAATCAACGTCCAAAATGTATCCAACTTTGGATTCTCTGCTCATGTTGAGAATTTCGAATACAGTTACTTGGTCATTAAACTCAAAATGAAACTTCTCCATAAACCCGCCATATGAAATAATCGCGTCTATCATGAAGAGGAAACTGTTAGGCTGTTTAGGGTTGTTTTTTTTCACAATTTTTTTGTCGGCAGAAACAAAAATTTTTCAAACACACTTGCAAGGCCCACCCTGATCAGGTTTTCTGCAATATCCCAAGTGCTCCCTATCAGTGAGTAAATGGAGGTCAGCCTTGCATGTTCGCAAAAACGCATCCCCTGAGAGATTGCTAACCGTAAAATACTGAGCACAATCTAGCTTATAGGTTGCATAACACACTCGTCTGTGCTCTCCAAAAACGCATGCAAGAATCAAGATATCAGTCGTTAGACACAAATCCTTGTATTGGCCCAAAGACTGACAACCGAAACGAGTGTACATTAACCATGCATGTTGGTAATCTTTTTCACTGTCACTAACAGCACCTCCTTGCAGCGTGTTGATCCACTTGTCCCGTGCAGGTAGTCCATCTTCTGTGTATCTTGCATGGCTGTCAACATACGAGTAGGGGAAGTAACCTTTTTTTGTCGACTCAATGCTTTATCTTTTTACGGTCGGCTATCTAAGTGGTTATCGACATATATGAATTCTTCCACGGGTAGATTCCGAGCTAGCTCATCTAGTGAGCTGTTCAAAATTTTAAAACTGTCCACAAAACGGATTTCTTCGTAGACATTACGGACATTTCCTTTTTCGTTAGTGTACGATCTAATCCACACTTTCATTGGACGTGAAATAAATTTTTGGTCATTGAGTTGAATGACCGAAAAGGTGTTTCTTGTATTGGTATCTTGCAGACTCTTCAGTCTATGGTGAAAATCATAATTCTGGAGATTGTGGGTAAATATTGGGGTGAATTGTAAGAGGTGTCTCAGGAAGTTGCATCTGATGTGAGCCCATCCGTGGAATGATCCATCGAAATGATTATGGTCCATTACTTTTGCGTTAGTTTCGGAGAATTCCTCTTCGCAAATCCAGCTTTTTTCACTGTCTTCAAGAATAGTGGTGCTTCCGAGGTAGTTCGGGTATCACCGTTTTTTAATTTGGAAAGTCAAGCCCAATGCTTCCAGAATTCGAACGAATTTAGTCATCGCGTCCACTCCTCGATGAAGTGAAAAAAACGCTACAAGGCTAAATTTGCTGGATTTTTGTTTTTCAATTAAGGGTAGAAGAATCTATTCATTGTACCTGGAGAAAAATTTTGAATGATATTTTTATACTAATTTTCAATGTCATCATATTAATAATTCTTCAAAGAATATGCAGCCAACCATTTGTTCTGATGTGCTTAGATACAGCTTCACACCATTTTTAAAAAAGTAATGATTAAAACTGCAACTAATCTGAAGACATTCACACTTGCGTCCAATAGCCGGTTGTCCCATTGGGTAGACAAAATCACCAGTTGGCTCCTGCGCTCTTGATATCGTTTTTCAGTTTATTCAAGGGATCACATATAACAACTTTTTTGAGCTTAATTCGAATTTTGGAGTACAATGTACAAAAAATCCTGAATTTGTTAAAAAAACACTCAAACAATCTATAATTTTAATTAATAATGTTTTTTGATGCTTTATTCGAATTTTGGAGTGCAATGTACAAAAAATCCTGAATTTGTTAAAAAAACACTCAAACAATCTATAAATTTAAATAATAATGTTTTTTGATGCTTGGCGAGACAGTGATTGAATCATTCAACTGGTGTCGTAGCTGAAGCAATGGAGTTGCAAGAAGTTAGTTTCTATGGTTATCAAATAATGACTAGCTTAAAATGCCAAAGAAACTTGTTGATCAAGAAATCCATGAACCTATCAATAACCTACAAGAAACTCAATTTTGTAACTAAAGACTGTATGAAGCATAGCTTGCAGAATTCACTATGAAACATCATGAGCAGAGTTGTGAGGATACTTCGAATTTTAGTACGCCAAGTTAAAACGGTTGGAGCTGAGTTATTTGTTCGATAAGATTTGCGATGTCAACAAGTTTTGAAATTGAACGAAGATTCTTTCGATATGTGGCAAAAAATGTTTGAAGGTATGCTTCCGAGCAAGCAAAAAGAATAGGGGAAAAGCAAAACAAGGATGTCGAAATAATTTCACAGCAGATTCGAAAAGCTTGTTTTTCTCTGCACTTGCTGCTCTAAATTCGAAAAAAAAATCATAAGAGCGAGCCTGCTTTATTCCTTGCACCAAAATGTAGTGTCTCTGTAGTCAAGCTTTTTGCTGTTACAATAAAAAAGTCGAAAGTAGATGTTTGACAATAAAGTACTGAACAGACGCGTGTTGGAAGACACTAGAGATAGCATGATGGCAAAACGTCGACAATTTTTGTATGATGCAATGAGTTTAAAGTCATGCATTAGAAAATTTGAAACGACTAAACGTGCAGTTGCAACTTGTAAACAAAATAAAAAAGTCTAAGCCATTTTTTATCTCAAAAGTGATGTTTTGGATGAGATGGAATACACACTTGTATTCTAAAAACTTATAAGTATACTAGTAGAAATGTATACGATGCAGTAAATGAACAACGGTATTTTTTTTTCACTAATTGTTTCTTTTTAGAGACTAAACGTTGGTTTAACAAAACTTGGCTGATTCTCGAAGGAAAACTTTTCTTTGATTTTTTTTTGATTCTATAGTAAATGAAAGTTGCGGACAAACAATATAAGTTTTCCGGCTTATAGATCATATCTACTTACGTCATAAAATAGGTTTCGTAAAATGGTCATCAAAATCAACAACAACAGAGCTTAACAGCTCTTCCTATTTTAGTTCCTGAACAAAATTTGCTTTCCTTCTATTCTTTAGGTTTATAGTTCAATTGCTGGAGCTCTAATTTTTCAATTACATTTGCTCTCAAGCAGTTTGTCACGCAAACTGGTGTTTTATGAGCTAAGCTCAATATTGTTGGGTTTTCGTTATCTGTCTGGATTTTTTTTAAATACCTAATTGTATGAAATGAATTAAAACGTGAGTTTTGATAAAAATCAAAAAAGACGACTAGTCGAGTAGAAGCAACTAAAAAGTAGTATAAATAACCTAAAACTTGAAAGCACTGCTCTGTGTACCGAAATAAGTCAGTAGCAGTATTGTAAAAGTTGCTAGGAAAATGACCACTTTTAACCCCCTTTTTTTTTGGTGCACCGTTGCACTGACCTCTTTTAATTACCAAGGGGATTAAAGCTCCTACTTTTTCAGGCACACATGTTTTAAAGGGGGTTAAAGTTGGTATTTTTCAAGCCACTTTATTGAAACTGGAATGGCATTAAATTTTGGTTGGTGCATGTTTTCCTTTTGACGGTGCTTCCGAGGTAGTTCGGATTTTGTCGTTTTTTATTTGGAAAGTCACGCCAAATTTTTCCAGCTTTCGAACGAAATTAGTCATCGCGTCCACTTCTCGATAAAGTGAAAAAAAACGCCTGTTTCGGGTTTCCAGGTTCCACAACTACAAGGCAAAATTTGCTGGGTTTATGCTTTTCAATTACGGTTGTGCTCGAGCAGGTAGGATGATTTCTCACTGTCTCTACTTTCTCCAGCACAGACTCCAGATCAAAGTAAACCGCAAATGGACTATAGCTTCGGGCACCGATGGTTTTGAATTGAACACTGCTCTTGTCAACATTTGGCATGGTAACAATTGCTGGTTCGCTCCCCATGCATATTTTTTGGTGGCTCTCAAGTCGTTCCTCAGATGAACACCGGTGGAAGCAGTTTTCGCACAGCATGTTTCTCGATCAGTTTTAATTTTTTTTTTGCATTTTGCTCACTAACTTGTTCAGGTTTTTATCACGACGTAGTGATGCGTGCCCACATCGTTTAGAAGCAGCAAGTCCACAGAAAAATTAGATTGAAATTTTGACACTCTCAAGAGCAGAAGAGTCTTTTCATTGTACCTAGAGAAAAATTTTGAATGATATTTGTATACTAATTTTCAATGTCATCATAAAAATAATTCTTCAAAGAATATGCAGCCAACCTTTTGTTCTGATGTGCTTAGATACAGCTCTACACCAATTTTAAAAAAGTACTGATTAAACTGCAACTAATCTGAAGACATTCACACTAGCGTCCAATAGTCGGTTGTCACATTGAGTAGACAAAATCACCAGTTGGCTCCTGCGCTCTTGAGTTTCTGCGATAATCATAGAAGCTCGCATCTTTACTCCTCTATACTCCGCATCGTACGAAGAGTAAGCGGGATATTGTTCTACCGATGATACTCAGCAACAAAGCAGTACTCAAAGCATCTATCGACTGTCTTGATAATTGCGAAAAACCAACAAGAAGGGTTTGTGTTTGAGAAGATCGGCTGGTAGTGGCATGTACGATGAACCCTTGATCGATGCAGACTTCGCCATTTTTAGGACAATCTTATCATTCCTGCGGATTTTCCAGCGGCTACCATGCGACGCATATCGATGGACAGTAGACACTATTTAGTCTACGCAATCATAGAATTGGTCCTGGGTCTATCCTTGAACGTCTACGCAAGCATTTTTGCGATTGGCAAAGATGGTTATTACTTCTTCTGTGACATCTTCTTGTTCTTTTTCAAGAGTTACTTCTGCCAAAAATTGAGCTTTCCGAGGCTCATACATAGTATTTTGATGTATGAGTTCTTCGATATCGCCTCTCTTAGTCACGAATAGCGCTAGTAGGTCCACTTCGGTTTCCATCAGCACTGTATCAAGAAATCTTTTTTTTGACAATTTTTTGACAAAAAAAAAACAAAATTTTGAATATTTTTTCTGGTTTCGGTTTTAAACAGAAATAACATGTTAAGTGTTGCATATACAGGCAACCTTTCATTAGCTAAGTTGATCACCTACTTCTGGTCAAAACCAGAGGATAACTGCTGATACTAGTATATGTTTTCAATCAAAATTTTGAATTTATTTAATTTTTTTTTAAAAACAAAAGAATTTTTAAATTTCTATTCTTTTTGTTTAGTTTTATTCTTTCAAAGATTTCTGAAAAAAATTTTAAGGCAAACTTTAAATTAGAAAACGAAATCAGAAACAAAACATAAACAAAGATTCAGCCACAAAAATTTTCTAAATAACTTATCAAACTAAATAATAAACCCCCAAACTGGTGCACTCTCGGTGGAAACAATTCACTGGTGCACTCTGAGATCTTTAAATTGCAGTTTGCGTTTTTTCAGCGCATAGCAAGCATTGATAGGTAGCTTCTCAGTTACTAAGGTTGGTGCAGTGGAACTTCAATCTTTTTTTTTCTGTTGAATCTGGTGTTTCAATCGACTCAAAGTTTTAGTAGGATTCTCGCTCTGCTAAATCTCTAATTGATCCTTCTTGATTTTTGTAGAAGGGGATCGATTGGCAATCGTAGTCAAACAGCATTTTTCTCGGTGAACGATCAAGGCAAGTAGGGTCTTGATTATCTGTGCGCTCCAGCGCAGGATACGATTCAGTCACACAACACTCTGGTAGACCTGTTTTCTGCTTTGTATGAGGATACCAGTTTGATCAAATAATTGGGTAACATCATGTAGTTTTTAGTGACCCATTTATCAAAATCTCTGCTTCCTGGATCAAGATTGTTCAAAGGATTTGCTTTTCGATAACGCATTTTCCGTTCCTATTGAACCACTACAAGAGAATCTCTGGTATAAGTTTGATATAATATAGCTCTTTCAAGAGAATTAATTGAAATGATTTGCAGTGGAGTTACCATTGTTGAAATTTTTGTTTTGTTTGATTTTGAGAGATTGAATAAAAAGTAGATTTAGTTTGTCCTACCACCTTTAGTTTTTTTTGGTAGTGGTCTAAAATTTATCCAATTACCATAAATTTTGGTTGTAAAATTTTAATATCTTTTCAGGGCTTTTGCAATCAAAGAAGAATTGTGAACGCTTTGAAAATCTATACTTCAAAGAAACAGCATGGCGCCTTTTTATGATACCCTTAGCACAAAATGACACTTCGAAGAGATAACATGCATGCCGCCAGGTTAAAAACGTTTTTGTCAGACATATTTGACATGTATAACTAAACCTCATAAGTTTCCAACCGCAAACAAATTAAAAGTCACCAATAAAGCTTGAGAAGTACTGTGAAAGAAATCGCCCGAGTTAAGCTATTCACAGGCTGGGTAGACCGTTCATAATTTGTCTCTTTACTGATACGCGTGAATAAAATTACCGCTACCCAACTATGTACACGCTTGAAAGTGATACTAACTCTTTTGATGACTTTCGTGATTTTTCTTCAGGAGAAACACTTATAGTCAGAGATGGACCGAAAACATTTGAAAAACAGGTACCTATAATACACTAAAATTGTAGAAAAAAAACTGATAAAGAGGTGTTCACAAAGTATCAAGCAGTCCAAAGACGACCAAAGAAACTGATTTTTTACCAGATAAAAATTCAAAACTAAACAAAATGCTCAAAGCACCATCTGGTGAAAAGATTTCAACTTTCACAAAAGGAAACGATAAACCTCAAAAACGACGATCCAAATTAAAACGATCGGTTTACTCCAAAAAAGTCTGTAACAGTGAAAACGGAGACGATGATGAAGACGATTATTCAAAAAAATCTCGAGTGGCTTGAGTAAAAAAAAATCAGTTACATTTATTAATTATCAGAATGGTTGAAGCAATGTATGAACAATCGCCGGATTACTTTAAACAATTTCGGAAAAACTTGAAAAATTTTTTCTGATCAATGAACTTGACGTTCTCCTTATAATACAAACTTTGCATTTGCAGTCCATTCAAATCAGAACAATTTTTGTTCCCAACCTCTTGCCAATGTTCAGCCACAATACCACTTTCTTATCAAAGTTACAAAAGAATGCATTGAAGCACTTAACAAGGTGACTTTAAACTCTTTTAATGTGCCTTACCCTCTTTTCCTCCTTTAATAATTTGATTATGAGGTTCAGCAAATATCATCTATCAGGACCACTGATGGAAAAAAATTAAAAGTGGCTTCTAATTACAATTCGACGAACAACCTTGACACCGCCGGAGAATCTTTGCGAAAACGATTGCCTCAGATTTGCTTTGCATCACAGACTCGATCCATTTAAACTCAAATTGATCTAATTACTAATGTAACCATTGAACGCTCCATTCGAATATTGAATGGGGATAATGCTGCTGACTTTTCAAAACTCATTGATTTTATTTTGAGTGGGTATGGTCGTTTAGAGAGTGCTTCAAATATTTGTTTGTTAATTTTATAATGGAGAAGAAATTCAATTTCTGAGAAATATTTGTAAAGCCTGAGATAATCCCAGTGGTATGTTTTCTAGCAGCCATAAAACATGTTTTTTTAACTAAAAATCAATTATAAATCATTAAAGAAATGCATCAGTATCACAAAATTATAACATCATATGTTCAGCAAAACGCATCTTGTTATGGTCGTTAACCTTGCAACCTATAGAAAAATATAGTTGAAAATTTACCATGAGCAAAAAAAAAATACAATAAAATCCGCGAAAGACCGAGTTAGCTGATTGGATTAGCTTATTCATCAGTATTTTGTTTCCCTCATGGATAGATCGTCCATATTTTTTTTTATACATGTGGATAGTTGTATAGGCTTCGTCCAAGAGGATCTGCAAAAAAATCGACCACCAGCTTGAGCAAACAGTAACCAATGAGTTCCTGGCTGGCCGGAGTCTGATGCGTTCACTATCATGAAAGTGTTGTCGCGTTTCAATTTTGTATTAAATGCTAAGTTAGCGGGAAAAATGCCGCAAAATCGTTGTTGCAAGTGCTTGCATTGGTTGATAAGCTCAGTAATCTGCATATTGTCCATATTTCAATTCATAAGAGTGTTTTTAGCCATGTTTCTATCGGAACGCACGTAAACTGTTGATGCACGCTCTCCATGAAAATTAACTCTGAATTTTCCCCCAGCGATGCATCAGACTTCAGTATGAATTAAATCATGTGAACCCTCCTGAGTAGATATGAGATCAAATGCCATAATACAATGATTGTGATAATTAGCCAAAATGATTCCAAGACTGTTTGTTAAAAAACAAAGTTGAGAGCTTCCAATGTGTTATAGTATATTATTTTGTCATCAGTCGTTGACACAGGAGTTTCTGCAATGGGTGAGTTGTTTCGGCAAACAATGATTTCATTCAGCTGAATCTTTTGATATTAAAATGGGTTTGCTCGGTTAGTACCCAGGTGTGCTATATTCGAGCTCATTGCCAAAATCATTCGACGAAATGGCTCTTTGGCAAAAACGTCTTCTTGTCGCCTTGATATTTTTCTATCGACAATAGTACAAATCTGTTACTGTCATTTTGCGCACATAAAGGTTAGCCTCAGTGATTTGGACTTGGTAAAGTTTTTTAGCTTCTCATCAGGCGTAATAACAAAGTCATTGGGAGATCGTCTCAGAGAACGTTTTTTTGTAACACCGCTGATAAGATAATTGTCACATGATAATAAATCACAGGCAATTTTACCAAAAAAAAACTGAATTCGGTGGATTAGGAACGTCCTTTATAGTAACTTCATTCGGGGCTTTTTTGGTAACGCGGTTTGCTCTGGAGGTAATTTTGTTGATAAATTCTTGAAGCTTATCGATGTATGAATAGATCCATTTGTCCTCCAAATACTTATAAATCGAAACTTTTAGTGATCGAATGTTCGCCGCCGCAAAAGCGAATTTTTTTTCACTCTCTGTTGTATATGTTTCGATGCCCTTTTTCCTTACATAATGTTTTTAATGAACCCTTGAACTATGTTTCTTTATCTACCCAGACTTTTTTTGGTTGTTCTATTTTTATCATGTTTCTTGATTCCTCTTTTAAATTATGTACACTGCCAAACAATGCTGGACCTTTACTTATTAATTTAGTTTTCAATAGTTTTTCTTCAGCTGGTGTAATCTTGCCATTTTCTTGTTTTTGTCTTCGTCTTCTCTGTCGTTGCAGAATCTGAATTGTTATTGGGCGCTTCGTACGACTCGAAGTCTTCTTCTTCTGCTGCTCCTTCTTCTCGTTTGGTTTTTTGCGATGCCCGTTCTCTTTCACTGTCTGCAACATTCCTTCTGACTTTGCGTCTTTTACTGCTTTATGAGCTGGAATTTGTTGAGGACGGTTTATCGGGAGAAAGGAGGAGGGCTGTAGATGTTGAAGCGGAATTTATTTGCTTTGCATCACAGACTCGATCCATTCAAACTCAAATTGATCTAATTACTAATGTAACCGTTGAACGCTTCATTCGATTATTGAATGGGGATAATGCTGCTGACTTTTCAAAAATCATTGATTTTGTTTTGAGTGGGTATGGTCGTTTAGAGATTGATTCAAATACTTTGTTTGTTAATTTTATAATGGAAAAGAAATTCGATTTCCCAGAAATATTTGTGAAGCCTGAGATAATTCCAGTGGTATGTTTTCTAGCAGCCATAAAACATGTTTTTTAAAATAAAAATCAATTATAAATCATTAAAGAAATGCATCAGTATCACAAAAGTATAACACCATGTGTTCAGCAAAAGGCATCTTGTTATGGTCGTTAACTTTGAAACCTATAGGAATTTTAGATGAAAATTCAACATGAGCAAAATAAATACAATAAAGTCCGCGAAAGACCGAGTTAGCTGATTGGATTGGCTTATTCATCAGTTTTTGGTTTTTTTCATGGATAGAACGTCCATTTTTTTAATACATGTGGATAGTTGTATAGGCTTCGTCCAAGAGGATCTGCAAAAAGTTTCGACCACCAGCTTGAGCAAACAGTAACCAATGAGTTCCTGGCTGGCCTGAGTTTGATGCTTTCACTATCATGAAAGTATTGTCGCGTTTCAATTTTGTATTAAATGCTAAGTTAGCGGGAAAAATATCGATGTTTCAAGTGCTTGCCAAATCGATGTTTCAAGTGCTTGCATTGGCTGATAAGCTCAGTAATCTGCAAATTGTCCATATTTCAATTCATAAGAGTGTTTTTAGCTATTTTTCTATCGGAACTCACGGAAACTGTTGATGCACGCTCTCCATGAAAATTAACTCTGAATTTTCCCCCAGCGATGCATCAGACTTCAGTTCTACTGAAATGTTGCAATTGCTCAATCAGGATGAATAAAATCATGTGAATCCTCCTGAGTAGGATTGAGATCAAATGCCATAATATAATGATTGTGATGATTAGCCAAAATGATTCCAAGACTGTTTGTTAAAAACAAAGTCTAGAGCTTCCAATGTGTTATAGTATATTATTTTGTCATCAGTCGTTGACACAGGAGTTCCTGCAATGGGTGAGCTGTTTCGGCAAACAATGATTCCATTCAGCTGAAACTTTTGGTAATGAAACGGGTTTGTTCGGTTAGTAACCAGGTATGCTGTATTCGAGCTCATTGCCAAAATCATTCGACGAAATGGCTCTTTGGCAAAAACGTCTTCTTGTCGCCTTGAGTTTTTTCTATCGACGATAGTACAAATCTGTTACTGTCATTTTGCGCACATAAAGGTTAACCTCAGTGACCTGGACTTGGTAATGCTTTTTAGCTCGCTCAGGCGTAATAACAAAGTCATTAGGAGATCGTCTCAGAGAAACTTTTATTGTAACACCGCTGATAAGTTTTTTGTCACATGATAAAAAATTACAGGCAATTTTACCAAAAAAAATTTAATTCGCTGGATGCTGCTACGATTCGTTTACGTTCCGCGACATCCTCAGCTCACCCACTAGCGCCATCAATACCTGATGGACTATCTTCATAAAAATAGCCTTGACAAGCAAGCAATGTTTTATTTGCATCATTACCGTGTGAAAATACTGTCTCAATGAAACTCTTATGGGAAAAATTGGCTTTAGTTGTTGCAACTTTCCCCACAGGACATTTTCTCCATTCAGGGACATGGTGCATTCGGAAAACAAAGATGAAAGTGGATTATTAACCAAATATGGGGTGTCTCGTTGCCCTGCCTCTGTAGCATGAGTTCGCAGTAAATTACCATTATTTTGAACTATGCGTGCAACAATCTCTAAGCGAGTTCGTTGAAGATCAATACAGATGTTTCTATCACCTTAAAACTTCAAGTCTCGAGCATGGGTTCATCAGGTGAATAAGATGGACCAGTTTTTTGAAGAAATGCGTTTTCAAATGTAGCGAGCAGAGGAGGCTTTTCAAATAAAATCTAATGAGCTGTGAGTTGCTTCAGTTGGTAAAAAATTAGAAAACGTTTCATACTTTGGTGAAAAAATTGGAGCGACTTCTCAGTGGAGTTCGTTTCTTTGGAATGAGAGTTTTTCTTTTTTTTGTTGTTGTTGTCTTCCGTTTTCCGCTCATACGCGACTTGCTGCGTCCAGCTCTAACTTGATTGTGTTTTTTACTGTGTTTTTCAAGGCTTGTCACGGCGTTTTCTTCCTGGTTGCTGTATCTATCAAATCGGGTGCTGCTTGAACCATTAAATCTTTTCCAATACGTTTTGCTGCTGGTACTATAAATTTTTGAGCTTACGGAAGTGCTACTCGCCCGCTACCCACAGCCAGAGCACCGAAGCCACTACCACGCTGTCTGTAATTTCCCGAGAAGTGAGGCAAGGTCGCTTGATTATGATATTAAGCATCCATATTTTTAATCAGAAAACTTTTGAAATTTCAAAGTCAAAACAACTTTTCCTCCTCCACATGCAAATGGTACAAGGCTAACTGTTTCTGTTCGTAGATTTACCGCAATGCTTTGGATTTTAGTCACGAGGAGTTTTTTGTAATCTAATTTTCTATAAACTTTGCGATGATTTGGTTCAATGCTGCAAGCGTAACTGTTTTTCACACGTCGATTAGTATCAATGACTCTAAGCAACTGTTTTTTGTTGTCACCCACAATCTGATAACGAATTATGTCCAAGTAGATAGACATATTTTGGGTTCCAGTAGAGATATCAACATTTTAGTCGGAGATGAGGTTTTGTGATGTGAGAGTGCTATGGTAATGACTGAATTCTTTGTAGCCGATATTGTAGCCCGTTTTATCTCTTATAGCTTTGAAACCTAAAATACTAGGAATTTGTGGACTCTCAAAGTAAATGTCTTCCAATAATGCACTCACATTGAAAGATGTTTGGTAATGGGGTCGATGATATAACTGATATTATCTGATTAATCTTCCGATTGTTTTCGTTGAATATTTTCTCGATTTCGTCATAATCATTCTTTATTATTTCGGTTTTCTCTCCATATGGTCTAGATTTTTCCAACTTAAGGCTTGCTTTATTTTTGTGTTTTTTGTTGTACACTAGTTTGGTATCCGTAACTTTATTAAAATGAGCTGGAAACGTTATTTCTGTCAATGCAACTCTCCATTCACCTTTTAGATCGATATTTCCGCTAAATTTCTAAAGCTCGCTAGCGAGTTGTCTTTGAAAATATTCATTGTGACTGATGGCACCAGTGTAAAGGTAAATGAATCTTCTTTGATTCTAAAGTTGTCAGACAATGTTCAGTTTGATCCTTCCTTCCTTTTCCAATACCCTGACTAGTTCAGGCTCATAAATTTTACCCTCTATTGGTTCCCTATCAGCGTCGATGAGGTTATAAATTGGTGGGTTTCTTGTTGGGATGTCAAAGATTTCAAAAATTTTGTCAGTGAATGATTGTTTGTATCCCTTTCGAAAAGGAAGTTCAGTTTTTACTATTTTAACAAAACCACCAACGTAGAGCTTTGGTCGGCATACTAGTTTCTGCGATTGTTCCACTCTTAATGAAATGAGATTTGGAACGTCCTTTTTAGTAACTTCATTCGAGGCTATTTTGGTAACGCGGTTTGTTCTCGAGTTAATTGTGTTGACAAAATCTTGAAGCTTATCGATGTATGAATAGGTCCATTTGTCCTCCAAGTACTTATAATTCAAACCCTTTAGTGATCGAACATTCCCCACCGCGAAAGCGGACTTTTTTCACTCTGTGTTGTATATGTTTCGATGCCCTTTTTCCTCACATAAAGGTTTTAATGAACCCTTGAACTAATTTTCTTTATCTACCCATACTTTTTTGGTTGTTGTAATTTTTATCATTTGTTTGAATGGTTCCGCAGTTGAGGTGGCAGAACTGGATTTCAATGGTTGTACACGCAGAAAGCGGGACATGCAATTCACTGCAACCATAAGATATTTAATGTTTTCGTTTTACTCTGCAAGTTTATCAACATACGCCAGGTCAATTGACCTTAATTCGTCTATGTCATAAACTATCACTTTGAGGCGTGGTGTTTTGCGACCAACTGTTCGATAATTTGTATATGCTGGCTCTGAATGTAAAAAGCGTTTCACTTTAATTCGTGAAATTTTTGATTACTCTTTTAAATTCTGCACACTGCCAAACAATGCTGGACCTTTACTTATCCATTTAGTTTTCAATAGTTTTTCTTCAGCTAGTGTAATCTTGCCATTTTCTCGTTTTTGTCTTCGTCTTCTCTGTCGTTGCAGAATCTGAATTGTTATCGAGCGTTTCGTATGACTCGGAGTCTTCTTCTTCTGCTGCTCCTTCTTCTCTTTTGGTTTTTTGCGATGCCCGTTCTCTTTCACTGTCTGCAACATTCCTTCTGATTTTGCGTTTTTTACTGCTTTATGAGCTGGAACTTGTTGAGGACGGTTTTGAGAGAAAGGAGGAGGGCTGTAGATGTTGAGGGGGAATTTGTGGAACCTCTGCTTTTTTGCTTCTGTTGAGCTTGTTTCGTATTCGTTGACTGAACCGCGACTTTGGCATACTTGTTCTTAACCAACCGTTCATCAAGTTTGAGAGAACTCAAAATCAGTATAAAAGCTGGGTTGTAAAGTTTTTTAGTTTATTGTTGTATATCATTCAAAAAAAAACTGATGCTTTAAGACCGGTTGACACTCTATCAACGTAAATTTTTTCATTATCTTTATTTAGTTCGACTCGCTCTGACTTTTTAATAACTTCACGAACTTTTTTTGCTCGCTTAAGTTTGTGTTTGTCCATGAGCTGTAATTGTAACCGGATACGTTCAGTGGTAAGCTGAACATTTTTCCATCTCGTGTGCTGATTGCTTGTGGATTGTTTTCTGCTTTGGCAACGATAGGTGTTCAAGGGTTGGGGGTATGATTGCTGTCGTATCAAAAGCTGATGTTGTTGTTCCTGCTGATTCACTTAGTGGTCTCAATCGGTTCAAATATGTTAGTTGCGGTTTCTTGTGTTGGATGGAGATGTCAATAAAACCTGTGCTGCATGTGGTTGATCTCTGATATACATATGCTTCGGAATTAGAAAAAATTCTTCTGCTGCCATTCATATGCTGTCAAATACTTGAAGCAAAAGTAATATATATGTCTGATTAGATAAAATACTTGTTTGCTTAGTATAATAGCTCGTTTTTTTTTTCAGGATTCGTTTTTGGATTGATTAAAATTTTGAATGCTTTTTCGAATTTATTGAGGTTTGGGATACTGACAGGCAGATTACCGTTGACTACATTGAGCAAGCATTCACCAACAACTGATAATATTAACTATTTGATGTTTTTTTCTAATGAAGCCTCTTAGTTGATTTGGGTTCAACTGTACCATGTGCTGCAGAATAAACAATTTTTTTTCGCGTTCTTCTGTGATGGGTGTCATTTCTGCTTTATATAAATAGAAAACTGACGGACCAGGTGGTATTATGTTGAGACAGTCTGATATTCGGGGATCTAAATCTTTTAATAGATGTCAGAATCTGTCCTCTTATCGTAAGAATTTAGGTGTATTAAGTTGCCTTCCGAGGTGATCAAGTTGCTGAATACCACGCGATGATTTGAATAAAAGGATGTGAGATGTGTTCAAATCAATAGTTCGTGACCATTGGCTTTGTTGGAATAAATTCTGTTTAACATAAAAAACATTTAAGCCCCTGTGTCTTCCTGCTGTTGCTAGTCTAACGAATTTTTTGTCGTTGTATATTTCTTCGCATGAGTCATCAAACACGAACAGTTCAATGTATCGCAAACGATCGAATCCGTCAAACTTTACAAATTCAATATGAATTCTGTGAGCTTTTAACTCGTTCATAATCTAGGTTGAATGTCTTTGTAAAAAATAACACTCTTTCAAATTTAGAATAAAATGTTGTTCCTGTCAATAGCTGGAAAATGAACTCTGTTTTTTTTCCGGGTCCTGAAGTCCTACAACTGCCATAAACAGTCTTGTCGACGTATCAACTTTTTTATTCATATCCTTGGGTTTGGTAGCACGTACGCAGCTAAACCGGGCAATATTGAAAACCAAATTGACGTTTCTTCACAGCTTATTGGCGTCCAAGAAAATTTATGGATACAAAAAGTGAGTAAACTGAAAATTAAAATCTTTTGAGACATAAAATCTACTTCTGATCTGGGCACTATAACATCATTACAAAATTTCCAAGATTTTTGTTCAGTGTTTGTTTGATCATAAGCAAAATGGGTAACTATAGCAGCATCAGGCAAATCAATTGCTAATTCAGACATTCAGCAGTTCAATTTAATTTTTTCTCTGTCTGGTTCTTTCTAACTCTCTAACAATAACACTAGTTTCTTAATGAGAAACAAAATGTATTTTTGTCATAAAATAAGTTTTTTCTATACTTCAGAACAATAAAAAAACTCGTACCGAGTATAACTTAAAAAATCAATAGTTATGTCATTGTCAATGCCATACATTTCCACAACATAATCGGCTGGCACATATTCAGTTTTTGCATGAAATACCACGTTCTTTACAGAGTTCTACTTAACTAGTTTCTGAACTTCCTCAGGCAGGTCACTGCTTTGGTGTTCCATTTGGAATTCCGGGTTGACCTTTTTGCACTATGACTAGCCGGGAAAGACATACTCCTTGTTTGTTGGCTAACATTTTGACAATACTTGTTTCGCTGAAAATAGATGAATTGGTCAATCTTTGGGAAAAATTTCTTAAAATAGTCAATTCGTCTCCTGATAGAATAATTTGTTCTTTCCGCCCGCTGCACAACTTGACCTCGGCAATTGATTTGTTCTGTTCTGGTCAAAGTTATTTTTATATCACTCTCTGGTGTCATCCAAGCCAAGAACGTTAAATTTGGAGATAAGTACGTCTTCGCTTTTGCTAGTCTTTCGTTGTTGCTCATTTGTCAGCCAATCAAAAAAAGCCTTCGTTTTTTTCAGGGCACAGTGATTTCTGGAGTCGTAAGTAGGTAAATCTCTATTGCAAGATAGATAATTCTTTAAAAGTAGGATTTCATTTCTCGGGCCACACAATTCATCAAGGTTCACAACTTCTCGATCCAAAAAATTTGCAAGGAGTTCTATCGTCTCTTTTTCTTTGGTGTAAAATACAGCGTTAGGTTTTCTCACAACAAATATTTGAATAATCTGATTTAGGTTTAAATATAAATAATCTCCGCTTTCCCAGTGAATTTTATGCAAGTAATATGTTAACCACTTGTACGCTTTTTGTTCAGCTTTGGGTAGTGAGTTGAAAAGGACTGGAGTTAGAAACTTAAGAGGATCGCTATAATCAGAAGTCGTAATGGCTAATTCTTTAACTATAAAATATTTTTTATAACGAAATCCTTTCAAATCTATCACGACTGATCGTTTGCTCAACATTCTAATAAGTGATAGAGTTCTGGCATGGTTAGTTTGACAAATAAAAAGAAAATAATACCGCTCAAATGCCCAATCAGACTGCTGTTACACTTCCAGGGTAACATATAGCAGTAAGTGGGATCCGTGTTGTAAACTTCGTCAACAAAACGTGCAGCGTCCTGTAAAATTACATGCAGACGTAATATTTTTGAATCTTTTGAATATTTGTCCAAGGAAGAGTCATCTATGCCAATAAGACCTCCATATGGTCTAAGTTTAATAGCTACGTCATAATTTAAATCATTTTCAAGGGAAAAGAAAAACAGAGAACATGCAGCCAGAAAGTAGTTTCGACGGTCAGAATTTTCCGGATAGGTTTTTTCACAGAAAAACAAATCTCATGAATGATTTCTAAGTCTGTTGAGGTAAATCTTTGTTTTTCACTTTTTTTCCAACAATCTTTGAACCTGCTGAATTTCAAAACAATGGAAATAAAAGTAAGCTGTTAGATGACAAATTATTCGTTTTTACAAGATTTGTTTCCAAATCAAACTCAAAATTTTTAGACTGGTTGAAAATAACAGGCAGCTAAAATTAAAATTTCTTCTGTCTGTGTTTTCGGGACAAGCGTATTTAAACTCGGGAAAAATTTAAGGAAAGTTTAACAAATATCACTTTCCGAAACATGCTGTTCCAATAGTTTTTATTTGACGAACAGTTTCATGTGATATAAAATGTTAATTTGCTTGTTTTAGATGCCATCATACTTAGAAACTGTCAAAGTCCCTTTCGGGGGACTATTGCTCATAAACATTCTGATTGAAGAAATTCAAGTCCGTTTAATGGCTGGGCCCAATCCCGAGGTCCTAGTAGTGAAGGAGCTCTGGCTCAAACCGCGCCAGTGGGCCAAGGGGAAACCCCTTCCCCGGACTTTCGTCCCTAGGTCACCCGAATGGGAACTCCTCGCCGAACAACTTAGGGACGTAGTCGCCCTCGGGGTGTGGGTTGGATTCAGGGCTGCTGATCTGCTGGGCTGATGGACAGCCTAGCAGTGTCCAGTTACTCACACCTCTTCTTCAAAAGAAGAAGCTTTTTTATCAAATTATATTTCTTAGTCCCATTCTTCAACACCCGCTTTTACCCATCTTATTTTGTTTATTATTTTTATGCATTTCGGCAACACCAACTTTCGGGTAAGTCATTATTATTTTGTTCAAAATGATCATTCATTTTTGCCTAAACAGAGGTGGCGGCCGCCGCATTTGACGAATTTTGCATTCTTCGCGATGCAGCAATGAAACATGCGTTTTTGGAGTAAATGGTTCAACTCCGCCAACAGTTAAAATACGCTGCCAAAATCTTGTGCTTTCCTATATAATATATAGTTTGGTTGCTTATAATAGGTATATAACGTCATTTTACATGTAAACAAGCCAATACCCCAAACTTTAGAAGGGAAAACATGCACCAACCAAAACTTAATTCCATTTCCGTTTCCATAAAGTGGCTGGAAAATTACCAATTTTAATCCCATTAAAAGTAGGAGCTTCAACCCTCTTTTTTTAGCTCGTGTGCCCGAAAAGTAGGAGCTTCAACTCCTTTGGGGGTTAAAAAGGTCAGTGCGACGGCACACCGAAAAAGGGGGGGTTAAAAGTGGTCATTTTCCGACCCACTTTTACTATACTACTGGCAGTTGCTTTTTTGCATAACAAATTTTGTATTAGAGAACTTGGGCTAATTTTCTCATTAATTGTTTTTTCTTTCAGTTTCTCAAAATTTATTAATCTCCCTAACCGAAATAAGTCTCTCTCCATGTCAGCAGCATTTATACCACAGATTCAATGGCCTAAAGGTATTATAATCGATTATGATAGAATTTAATGGTTATGTTTTTAAGAAAATAAAATTTAGAGGGTCAAAAACATCAATTTATGGATCAAATTTAGTAACAATAAAAGATTATAATGACAAAAACTTTTATTTTTATGAAATTCTGGAGAAATTGTTTTTGAAAGTAAGTAAATTTTTCAAAACTCAAAAAAATTTTCTTGTGATGACTAAATCGTTTCACTACTTGTGTGAAAACAAAATGTGAGACACAGCTTTTGTCTGAGTCATGAATCGAAACTGAATCATGCATTCGTGCATTTTGATCCAAAAATGAGTAATTTTTTGAACATTTCCAATTCTGTCTTCGAAAGACGCATTTTCACATCAAGTTTTCCCGTTCTGCTTTTGCAAAAACTGCCGTAAATTTTTCAGTCAGAGCTATGAAAAATGAGCTTGATTTCTTTGTTTTTTAATTTTCTCATTTTTTTTGCTATTTTCTCAGGTAAACACTTGGTATATCACTATCTCAGACAAAAATTTTCTCTCCATTTTTGTTTTTTATTTCTCAAATAGCAATACTTTTTTTCCATCAAAGATCGTACACCAAAGATCAAAAAGTAGTTTCGAATGGGTGCTATAGTATTCACAAAACATTGGTGCGAACAGTGACCTAATTAATTTATTTCTCACCTGGATAACAAATCACCGTTAAACTGACGAGCAACAATCGAACCGCCAGCATTCTGATTTAGGGATGCATTGAGACGCGTATAAGGCAGCTTGAATTGGCACACCTTTGTTGCGACAAATAATTGAATCAACTGTTAATTAGACTTGCACACAATTTTAAAAGCAAATATTTCGAAAAAGTGTTTGAAGTTTTTTTTTCGAAAAAAGTTCAAGTAATCTTCTCACTCGATGCTCTTACATGAAACTCATCTTGCTGGCATTGCCATCAGATTTTGATTCACCTAGTTTTACCGGCAACATCAAAACAACCACAAAAAATTTATCCTATTAAGCTCTCTTTGGGCTATGTTGGAAGCATTCCAACTTGTGTTTTAGCTTCGAAACAAATGCAGAAAATTTTTGTTTTGAAACCAATATACATTTGACAAAAATATTGAAAAATCAATTAGGAAGTTTTAAAAAAACATACAGAACTTTTGTTCTGAAGCAATTTTACAGATCACCAAAAAAGTGACTGACAAGAAATATTGTTTTAAGACGCCTAATTTGTTAATACCCCTAATGATCATCTTTTACTAAATTTTTGGAAAGTTAAAGCTCTAGTACTTTTAAAAAAACTTTTTCTCCTTTTAAACATGCAATTAAATCCTAATTTATATTCCTTTTTCAAACATGAAAATAACTGCTAATTTCTTTCGGAATTTTTTTTGGATCGTTTTGCGCATCAATTAGTACAGAACTTCCTCAATTTTGGTTGCTCAGATTTTTAATGAGAATTTAAATGATGTTAAATTATTGTTCATTTTTGAATTGAGGGTGTCAATATAATCGTTGGCTCTGACTAAAAAAATTCTCAAGGATAAGTATTTTGTTGTTTCAAATGAAATTTGCACAATACACCACTCATTCTTATTGAAATTGCAATGGAGTAGATCAAAACGAGCTTTCACTTTCACAAGTCCCTGATAGGATAAATTCTTTTGTCAAAACATAATTTAAGGCACATTTTTTGAAACTAAGAACCATTTTATCATTTAATGTTCACGTGATTCTTCGAGATTTTCCAAACAAACACTTTATTGGTAGGGCATCAAAAAGACAACAATATGGTTTTCGCATGTCGAAGAGTCTCCAAAAGATTAATGGTGCTTTCGTAATTTCCCCAGTACCTATTGGGCGACAATTAAAACGCATTATCATTTGAATCTCTCCTTAGAATATTAGAGAATCCTTAGAGAAAGTGTGAAGTCTTATAATTTTTGGATGCTAATCTGATCACGTTTCAGCAAGTAGCTTAATTTCGTTTTTTGCTTTAAACTTAGTTTCCCAGTTTTAGCGGCATCAAACTGTCTTGAAAAGAACAGTTTACAAATTTTTGTGTCGTCGATTAACAATCTTCAATCACAATTTGTGGGGATTTGAAGAATCTCAGAAAACTATGAACATTTTCTGACTAAACTTTTGTGTCATTCAAAATAAGTCAGAAGCTAAGCTGAACAAATCAAAGTTTCTTCACTATCAAAAACCGAAACTAGTTTTAAAATAGTTCAAGTTTAGGTAATGTTTTTGAAAAATTTTATTGTTTTAAAACAATTTTTCAATGAAGTTGACCCAAAACAATGATACGAAAGGAATCCGTATGGACACTATAAAAAATAAACGATGCGATATGAAACAGTTGAAGGAGAAAAATGAAACGATCAGTGGGATAATTTTCCTCGGCTGTAACTTGCCGGTGGATATTACAATTGCACATGGTTACAAAAGCCTTTTCAGGCCCGCAAAAAATAAGTAAGCGCTTGAAACCGAGGAGTGATACTTTCTCAGAGGGCAGCTGAGATCTTTACCCCACAGTCGATTTTGCAAGTCTGCTGAAACTTATGACATAAGTGAAATAAATTGGTCTTTGAAATAAATTCGCAAAAACGAAAAAGTAAATTACCGTTTGAGTTTTTCCACGAGTATAAAACTTCGATTCAAGGCGAATAATTAAATGCTGTTGCTGTCAGTCAGAGAAATTCAACTAACTTTGCAAATTCTCAAAAAATTGCAGTTTGTTTTTATGGTAAGTTAACTTTGCTTTTAAAATGTTCACCAAAACCAGTGAAGCAGTCATAATTAAATGGTTTTTTTTGGCTTTGGTTGAAAGTTCTCTCAACGTTTGACTTCAGTAAAGTTGAAAGGCGATAAAACGCTCAATTGCAACTTGATGCACCATGATTATAAAATCCTCGAATTTAGTGATTTTTTTGCCAGATTTGAAAAACTAGTGCGATATCTGAAACAATAGTATTATATCTTCCTGGAGCAACAAACCAAAACAAACCAGAAAAAAGCGTGTTAGTTTAAAAATGTTTTCAAATGTATCTGTTTTGTTTTCTTTTTTTTTCATATTAGTTTCATACAATTTGAGGAACTACTTATTTTGCATCTAAGTATGCGCGTCTCAATTCATTCTCATACTTCAACGATGCAAGGAAGAGTTATCGCTTATCTACTACAAAAATTCCTGCATGCAAATGTTTCCGTGCTTTTCTTGATCAACCTAGTAAGCGAAGCAAAATATGAAAATTACAAGTTGGTGTAAGTTCTTTTTCCAATAGTGAGAGTTTCTCTTGCGTTTTTTTTCGCTTGCACACAAGTCTTTTTGAAATTAACGAAAATGTGTTCATTAATTTTCCGTGCTTTATTTGAAAAAAAGTTAAAATTACATTAGAGGAAGAAATTAAGTGCAAATTCATGTTTTTGTGCAACATTTGCTTCAATTTTCAGCAAACAACTACCTAGTTCGAGAGCAAATCATCAGAGCAGACATCTTTAAAACTATAAACATTTGGTTTCCAAGACTTATTTGATTAATCGGGATCTAAAAATGCCAGTTTGTTTGTGCCAGTAGCAATCACTGTGAACTCTTGTTTAAATAAACGGAGCAAGAAAAACCTGTTCATGCGGCATGAAACACACTCAGCTAAAAGTTTAAATAATCAGTGGGAACATTTTATTAAGCTTGACTGTTTTGTACTTCTCTATGCCGGTTGAAAAACTTAGCGCAGTCAAGGAAAACTAGCTTTTTTAGATCCGGATTACATTGATAAAATTTTGAAGCCAAATAACGATAGATTCATGGATTGTAGCATTGATGATTTGCACTTGGTCAAAAATTAGCTGGACTTTGAAGGATTTATTGTCCAAAATGGACTTTAAAAACGCATTTTAAAGAATAAAAACCCGAATTTGCGCTTAATTTGGTCCACTAGTGTAAATAGAGAGTAAAAACGTGCTGGCGTGCAAATGTTAGTGTTTTGTTTGTTTTTCACATGTGTTTCATAACCAGATAAGTATCAGCTTAAATTACTTTCAAAACATTTCATACATCGACGATATTCGTCTTGATTTGAGTCGCAAAAGTTCCAGGTGCAGACTTTAGATATTGTTTATCTACCTCGTAAAGCATGGGAACACATAAAATTCCTGTGTCTTGTAACAAAACAGAATATTGTACCAAATCGAGTAAATTTTTACACTAGTTGACAAAACTTAACGCAATTTCAGATTGTTGCTCTCTAGAAAACCTAAATTTATTGATCAGTCTGCACAAATTTTACTTGGAAATTAGTCAAAATGTGTTCTTCGACTGACAACAAAAAATCATAGATAACTTATCTAAAAGTCTCATGTTCTAATTTGAAGCAGTAACCAATTTTTCCGGGTCTGAAAAAGCCAGTTTTCATCAAATGTATGAAGACTCGTGGATAAAAATAAACATCTACTTTCAGTACAGTTGATTATTTTTTCAATTTTTTCGCTAAAACGGTTTCACGTCGCATGAAAATTTTTTTTTACTCCGCCTTTTTGTGAAAGAGTTCAACTCGTTGTTTTTTCGCTGCAAATGGTGAAACCGGCGTCGAAACCCGAAAAAAAAAATCGAAACGCAATTTTGAAATCTACTTGGAGGGCACCTTTGATCATTTACTTTGGGTTTTTGTAAAATTACATTTTTCGTTTTGTAAAATTACGCCTGAAAGTTATTCAAAATCATGTTTGAAAACATGTATTTAAAAAAACATGAATTCGCGCATAATTTTGTTGACAAGCATATCAATCGGTCTTGCTGGCTCATGATGTCCCATCGAACAAGTTTTCGGGATTTTTTTTCCCAACAAGCTTTTCCGCGATAAAAGTTTAGACATTCCCCAATATGGTGCAGTTGCCGTGCAATGAGGCCAGTAATTGGTTGAGAATTGTTTTGGTGACCTTTAATGGAAAACTTGTTAATTGGTAATTGCTAATAAACTTCGGTGATATTTTTGCCTAACCGAAAAAATTTGGATCTCAAGGGGTCATCACTTCATAACAGTGTTTAGTACGCCAAAGAAAAAATCAAATTAGCTACCAATACCCAAGAACAAACCAAAATTTTGAGCTTGACTGGATGCATAAAAATGATTGATAACTATATAGATAATCAAAAATTTGTCAAATGTTCACTCATTTTTGATTTCCTTGAGCCTGCGCCAAAGGAAAACTGCATTGCCCTTGATTGGAACTTTTGATAATAATCTACAAGTTTGTTAGAAATACAAGTCTTTGCTATAAATCTATATCTCACCTTTTGCTTAAAATGTGTCCAAAACTCAATGTTGAAATTGTATGTAGAAAACCATGAATGTCATGCAGTTGTAGCTACTTCAAATAGGTTTTCGATTCCATTTTTTGTCTTAATCTTTTTAAAGCTTCGAGGTGACAAGCGTTATGTAAAAATTGCCGAAAAAATCACTAGCGATATCGTTAATTATTTCAAATCAAACACTCGCAGTATGATATCTAGTTTTTTAGAGTTAGACTCAACAATTTGAGAATCAAGAGGGTTACCCTCATCCAGTTTCAAGCGTTAGTAGTCGATTATAATATAATTTTAATACCAGTCTTTCAAAAATGTAGAAAAATTTGATGTTGTTCAATAACTAATCGGATATAATCTCTCTTTTTGAAATCAAACTTAATATATTGTAATGGGTTATAATAGAATTTTTATCCGAGTTCCTATTTCATTTGTTTTCCAGAAAAAGCCATTATAATCGATTATAATTGTTTTCAGTCTCTTTTGTTTGCCATTTAGATTTCGATTTTGCAAATGAAATTCGTGTATTTTATGTTCTTTGTAGACGTTGGTTTATGTGAAAAAATGGGAAGCTGTTTTACAGTTTTTAAATCACTTCAATGTTATTACGTTTTCATTTTTTCAATTTTTCTTGACTATAATTGTTTCATGATGTGCAATTTGAGTTTTTTGACACGCAAAATATCATCACACTACTTTAGTAAGTCAATGATTGATATAAAACAGTTTTATATCACCTACCGCGGGATTCTTTCAACTAATATGAAGGGATCTCTATGAAACTTCTGATCCGTTGTAAAACGTTTTGTTCAGATGAACCAAAAAGACGACAAGACATTTCGTTTGTTTTTGACAGAAAAGGTAATTGATTGTACAACACTAGGCCAAACTGTGCACTGGATAGGGACACAATTTTGTGTCACAGAATTTAATGTGAATAAAGATGAAACTAAGTCCCGTTTACGCTGTATTTCACACGTGCAATATCTCAACTTGTTTTTCTCGACTCTGGTAGGTTTCTTCTAAGGCTTGCCTGCAACCCGTTTCTTCTCTCACCTTTCTTAATGATGAAACACAAATTGCCTGACAAAGAAGTGCTTGTCCACACGCGGGCGAATATGATCCTCTTTGGCCTCTTAATGCAATAGATTCAAAGACATTATAGGAGATTTTTAAAAATGTTATCATTATAATGGCTTATAAATTGTTTAAGCATCTAATTTTGTCGCTTTTAATTGATTATAAGTTTGATAAAATTACAATTAGAATTGTAATATAATTGATTATTTTCTCTTTTTTACTGAGTGCGGGTAGCTCTAAAAGATGCCTTACAGCTAGTTCACTTGAACAAGCCACTTGATAAAAAAACAGTCCATCATTTTAATCCACCAAAAAATTACAAAACAGAGGGCTAGAATTATTATTGTCTTTCTTTAACGCAAAGAAAATGAACAGTTTCTTGCTGCTATCATACCGAATCAATAAAAGAAATTTTTTTTTGCAAGGCAGCAGTACATATGGGATAGAGCCTGAGATCTTTTAAAATTTTCTTAACCTGTTGTAACATGACGTTCAAATAGTTTTTTTTACAATACCAGCATGCATCAAAAGCTTGGGAAACCTAACTGAGACAAAAATTGCAACAAAAAATATTGCTGATTATTTTTCAAAATTGTGATGGTCTCATTTATTTGCAATACCTGCAAAACGAAAGGATGCCCAGGTTTCAAAATGGTCTCCCGTTTTTCGAGGAGGGAAAGACTTAAATGTGGGGAATGGAAGAGGTTCGTTCTCCAGTTTTCTCTACCACCGCCCACTTTTACCACCCCCAGGGTGACGCGGGACGGTAAACAAGAGCTTTAGAATAAACTAGTGGAAGAGGTGACAAGAATGGAGAAAGAAAATTTCAGGAATTGGTGCAAATTTCGCAATTAGTTTTGCAATAAAACTCTAGGTTTTAAAACCCATTATATGATTCAAACAGATTATTTTCCATTACAGCGGTTGTTATGGAGTTTATTGATAATCATGGCAACAAAATATTTTTCATCGTCTAAATTTGCAAAAAAAAGGATTTTAAGATCATTTTTACATGAATTGTTTTCACTATATTCCATTATTATCCATGAAATCCTGTTGCTGGAGGTCCAGTTGAAAACTAGCAGATTTTATGCGGTATTTTAACATCCAGCAAACTTTAGCATAGTGTAAATAGAAATACTATTGTGATGAGGATATTTAATGTTAATAAAAATTGGTGGATGCTTCCGTTTGAAAAAGTCAAAATTTGTTACAAAAAAGGAGCTTTTTCTAAAAAGAAAAAGGTAAGATATTAGTTTTTTTTTTAAAATTGCAAGAGAACAACTTAACTACAAAACTTTTCAAAAAAATTGTCATGTTTAAAAAGAAAAGGTTTGTAACCAGTTTGAAAGTTCTCAGTTTTCCCAAAAGTTAAAATCGAAGGCCAACTAACGCGTTTGCGTAGACGAGTGGCTTACCTTAAGAGGATTCGAAATTAAACATGCCGCCAAAGACTAAGTTTCAGCGCTTTGAGGAAAGCTTTGACAAAAGTTAGTGTTTTTAATGCCCTCAACAATAACAATTTTAGGGTCGGTCAGCTAAGTATGGATTTCAATCAGTAATGCCATACAGGGGTAAAAACTTCCATTAGTTGTTTAATTTCATGTTTATCCTAAAAAGTTTATTCGTGATGCTTAATTTTAGCTTGATTAGTCATAATTTGTGTACCCGTACCGAAGCGAAGCTGTTTTTCTAGATAGAAATTCTATGTAGATTATCTCACCAAATTTTCCCGTTTTTTCTGTACAGAAATTTCTTATTTCTTATCTAAGGTTAGAAATAAACTATTTCTATTCTGAAAAATTAAAAAAAAATCGATTTTTCTAAACCAAATTTTCGAAAGTCCACTTCAAGTTTTGTCACGTGTCTTGTTTTTACAGAAATATTTGTTTTTTTTCAAGACAACAATACCTCATGCTGTTTGGTAGCGATCTTCCAGATTGATCAGTTTCACCTACACGTCACTACATTTTTTGCCTTTTTGATTTTTTGTCACAAGTTTGAGCCTTGTTGATTTGCGAACTAATAGCATCTTTAGAGTTTTGGCTTGCTAATTCAGTAGTTTTCTCCTTCTTTGAATTGTTCTCTGGATCGCTGACTGAAAGATGCAATTGAGCCGAATTTGCGGCCTGGGAATTGTTCAATGAGCACTCTGCTTTGTAGTCTTGGGTCTTGGACTGTCATCGGAGCCAAAACTTCTATGTACTGTTCCAAAGAGCAGATAGTTCCACAGCCAGGAACGTTTTGAGCTATTTCAGTTACTGTATTAATAGCACACTTGGTTGGCTACATTTCAAAATTTTATATCCTTTGTTTTTTCTCGCTATTTATTTGGTCCATTGAAATTGGTGAAATCAAATAAACGGATTTTTTGAATGGATTCTTTGTTGGTATTTTCCTGAATGTTTCTCATCTAATAACTCTCAATAACGAGATGTGTTCCTAAAGTTGTTCAAAAAGGTGATTTCATTGATCGAATGCGATGAAAATTTCATTGTTCAACACAGCAATCAAAAGGAGTTTTCGGGAAAACTCAGATGGTGCAACTAAACGGAACTAGCTTTTTCACTGTGCATAAAATCGGGACTGGCATGCACGTACCCGTTTTGTTTTATAATGAATATGAATAATGAACTTCAGATTGGTCTGCTGACGAAGAGGAGTCTGAAGAATGGCGACTTGCATCCTGGACTCTACTGGTTCAGACTCCTAGTCTACATTCTTCTAAAAATTATAGTCGGTTAGGAGTTCTATTGACAAGCGTATTTTCAAATATAAATGAATGTGTTTCCATTTTTTCAATTATTCAAGAAATTGTTTTTTCCTTACGAACGAGTTTAAAAACACTTTTTGTTTTCGATCTGCAATCACTTTTCATTCATCAGACGGAGCGCAGTATGGAGCACCTAATTATATTCTTCCACTCGGTGGGATCAAATTGGCAATTGCTTTCAAAAAACGATCTAAAAAATTAAACATGAAAAACAAAACTTAGAAATTTAAAAGCGTTTTCCTCACATTAGGTTGAAATTGGGTGAAAAACGATGACAGGAAAATTTTGCTTTTAATCATTATGGTAGTTTATGGCTCGTTTTAGCCAAAAATTACGCCATAAATACCAGATGATTGCTTAAAAAAGTGAGTCTTTGATGTAGTTAACACCTTTTAACAGGGTTAAGATCTTAAAACATTTGTATTAACAATTTATTTTTGTTGACACGAAAGCGAGGCAGAGCTTCGCACCACTTGCGATTCACAACAATCACAAAAAAAAGCTGCCGATTCAAAAAAAATATTAAAAACGTTGAAAAAAATAGATGAACAAAAATTTTCGTAAGTGTCGATGATGTACACCTAGAGCCCAATTAAATCCAGAGGCACGTGTTTGATGTTTTCTGACTTTTTAATATTGAAACGGGATGAATTGCGTAATTTAAAGAATGGACATTCCCCAAAATCTTAGTTGTTTCTCTACTAAATTAAGTGAGAGTGAAACCTTTTGAGATTTTTGAACTTTCCCAAAAACATAACCTTTCTCAAGCAAAAAATAAAAAAAGCAAGGAGAAGCCGATTTTGCAGGAAACAATTGGGCAACCGCTTTTTTTGATTGAAATAGTCATCTCAGATTTGAATTTTTGAAGATGGTAGTTTTTAAGAAAATTTTACGAACTTTACGAAGTTTACAAACTTTACGAAGTAGAAAAAAGGACGACCGTTTTTGAACAGCGACCAGTTGAGCCGAAAAAAAATGATTTCATTGTTCAACACAGCAATCAAAAGGAGTTTTCGGGAAAACCCAGATGGTACAACTAAACGGAACTAGCTTTTTCACTGTGCATAAAATCGTGAAAAATCGGGACTTGCATGCACGTACTCGTTTTGTTTTATAATGAATATGAATAATGAACTTCAGATTGGTCTGCCGACGAAAAGGAGTCTGAAGAATGGCATCTTGCATCCAGGACTTTACTGGTTCAGACTCCTAGTCTACATTCTTCTAAATATTATAGTCGGTTAGGAGTTCTATTGACAAGCGTATTTTCAAATATAAATGAATGTGTTTCCATTTTTTCAATTATTCAAGAAAATATTTTTTTCTTACGAACGAGTTTAAAAACACTTTTTGTTTTCGATCTGCGATCACTTTTCATTAATCAGACGGCGCGCAGCATGGAGCACCTAATTATTTTCTTCCACTCGGTGGGATCAAAATGGCAATTGCTTTCAAAAAACGATCAAAAAAATTAAACATGACAAACAAAACTTGAAAATTTAAAAGCGTTTTCCTCACATTAGGTTGAAATTGGGTGAAAAACGATGACAGGAAAATTTTGCTTTTAATCATTATGGTAGTTTATGGCTCGTTTTTGCCAAAAATTACGCCATAAATACCAGATGATTGCTTAAAAAAGTGAGTCTTTGATGTAGTTAACACCTTTTAACAGGGTTAAGATCTTAAAACATTTGTATTAACAATTTATTTTTGTTGACACGAAAGCGAGGCAGAGCTTCGCACCACTTGCGATTCACAACAATCACAAAAAAAAGCTGCCGATTCAAAAAAAATATTAAAAACATTGAAAAAAATAGATGAACAAAAATTTTCGTAAGTGTCGATGATGTACACCTAGAGCCCAATTAAATCTAGAGGCACGTGTCTGATGTTTTCTGACTTTTTAATATTGAAACGGGATGAAATGCGTAATTTAAAGTATGGACCTTCCCCAAAATCTTGGTTGTTTCTCTACTAAATTAAGTGAGAGTGAAACCTATTGAGATTTTTGAACTTTCCCAAAAACATAACCTTTCTCAAGCAAAAAATAAAAAAAGCAAGGAGAAGCCGATTTTGCAGGAAACAATTGGGCAACCGCTTTTTTTGAATGAAATAGTCATCTCAGATTTGTAGTTTTGTAGATGGTAGTTTTTAAGAAAATTTTACGAGCTTTACGAAGTTTACAAACTTTACGAAGTGGAAAAAAGGACGACAGTTTTTGAACAGAGACCAGTTGAGCCGAAAAAAACTGATTTTGTCACAAAAAACTTTTAGAAGTATCAAGTTTTCAGTGAAACATCACCTTGTAGTAACTAGAACTCACCACGTAGTTGAACTTGAATTTTCATAAAATTCGGCACGTCAGCTGAATAGCAGCATCAGCTCTTCATTGCAGGTTGAAGGTTTTTCAGACTCTTAAATAGGCCGTGATGGTTTTTACGATATAAAATACCATATTTTATTCAATAATTATTTCAAAATCTTTGAACAAAACTCTGGAATTTACATCGCTCCTAAATTTTGTTGGCCTCGTAAGCAGCGCACTTGAAAACAATTTTGTCCGAAATTGATTCGGTGGTTCTAGCCTAATATTTGGTTGACTAAAACAATTTCGTAAACAAAGTGCACCATAAAATGCGTGCTATAAAGTATTAAGCAATTAAGGTCTCCATCAATTTTCACGAAGCTTCAACCCATTTTGGAAGAAGGCGTTTTTTAACTTCAAACTTCAGGCGTTTTGTCCGAACAATTTCAATCAGCATTATACTATTAAAATTTGATAATCAATGCGCGACGAAAAAAGTCCTTTTAAATAACAGCACTTCCAATTTAAGCTGAGACTTGCTTAGACTCGTATTATTGCGTTAATCACGCAAAGTTTATCAATTCTTCTGGTACATAACCTACATGAAACTGTTTTTGAAATGTTTACAACTTTTCTACACATTTTTAATCAGTATTTTAAACCAAAAACTTGTGCATCGATGCTATAGGGTAGTCAAAATATTCAAGTGATTTTTCTGGTACGGACACTTTCAATTATTTATGGCAAGTCTTGCGTGTTCAACTGGTCTATAATTAAAATGAAAAATCAGATTTTGAAAAGATATATAATTCAAAAAGTTTTTTTTTCTAAAAAATGCAGACGGTTTTTGAAAGTTGACAATTTATATTAATGGGCACAATTCGCGCAATATATTTTTTTCTGTTATCAAGTGAGCAGCATTTTTAATCAGGTTCAGATATCGTCCACATTTGAAGCCAGCACTTGGAATTACAAATGAGTTGCTAGACGATACTTACATCATTTGGTACTTAACGTAGCTTGTAAAAGAAACTTTCAACAAACATCAGAAAACCTTTTTTAAAAATGACTGAAGGTAATTCAGACTGTTATGGGGTTGTGAATATGTTTTTTTGTTACTCAGGATAATTCATAAATTCTGAATTTGTTCAGGCTCAAATTGATTTTTTGCTGTTTGACTTATGACTACTTTTCATATACTTTGTTCGAAGACCAGCTCATATGATTTGTCAAAAGGAAGGCAAAACAACTATCTAACAACAAAAAGTTGAAAGTCACAATAAATTTTACAGATTTCTAGTTTTAAGCACGGAATTTAATTTTCAGATTTCTCAGTGCAATAAAAGAAATATCAATTGGTCCAGTTTTCTCAAATCGGGTTAGCTTTATCATAAAAGTGTAAGCAAGATTTTTAAGAACTGTTAGAAAATGCAGTGTTTTGACCTGATACCGGCAGATACGTATGAATCTTAAAAAACGAAGAGTTTCATCAATTATTTAGGTGCTTTTATTTTTTTTCCAAGAAAAAAAGATTCTAGGTTGTTTAAGCTCAAACCTCTTTTTTTCCCAGTTTGACTGCTCAAAGTTTATATTCAAATTGTCATCGGAAGTCAGACCGTAAATTGATTGAAGCTTCGTTGAAACTCACGTTTTACCTTCAAAAGGGTATAATTAAATATTTCACAGAAATTTTAAGATTTACGCATTGATTCTACGAATTTTGAGTCTCAACGATTGTAATGAAAAGGCTTTCGTAGATCAATTTGATGTTTTTTTCTTTTTTAGGTTGCATCATTAAATTTTTCATATGCCAAATAATATCTCTTGCGGATTCACGTTTCATTTCAGATATTATGCGCAAAACGTGAAAAACTTGTATTTAATTTTCAGAGTTCTTAACAAAGTAAAATTTTTCTTGTTACACAAAAAACGCTTTCTTAATTTTTTAAAATTTTTATCCAAAAGATACAACTCATCAGTTTTCCTTAAAATCAAAGAATTTTAAGACTAGATATTTTTCATTTAAAATTTGAAGTTTTTTTAAAAAAAAGTAAGTTATTAAATTTTCTCACTCTCATTGTCTATATTGCCGGGTTGACTTCATAAAAGAAAAATGCTTATCATACAATTTCATATATGGCGACTGTGGAATACAAAGTTTAAAAACTGTATTAAACGTTTTCTTAGAAATACATCTGTTCTATTTCCACTCTTTTTGAATCTTTCTGCTCAATAAAAAATTTTAATTTTGGTCAAGATTTTAATTTTGGTCAAAAAAATGCTTATCATAATTTTTTCAAATATGAAAATTGTAGGATATGCATGTCTTCAAAAGCAAAAACACAAATTTGAGGTAAAAGTGTTTTAGTACCTTTTTTGGTTGCAAACTTGCTTTTGTGCTCATATATAAATTCTTGCGAAAAAAAAATTTTGCATGCAAATTTTGACTTTTTGAGTTTATAACGTAGTCCAGGATGATTTTTTCACCCAAAAATCTCAAAACCACTTTAAGTGTTTTTTTTTTGTAAACACGATTAGTCATATTTTATTTGCTAAGATAAAAATAAAATTGTAAAAAAAACCGGCTTTTTTTCAACTACCATAATGTTTAAAAACAAAAGTATCTAGCCATATGCAGAAAGATACATTTTTGGTAAATAATTCCATGTAATAATTAAAAATAGGTGGCAAAAATCACCAAATGCAGTTTATCTGCGTGCTAACTGCCATTTACACTCAGAGTTTTTTTTATGACAAAAAGTCCAGGGTTAGTGTTCTGGATGAAAGACAAAATTCCAAACAACTACTTTAATGTATTTTCATTTATGGAAAAAATGCTTGTAATACAATTTCACAGTATGGAAAAATTGCCTATCATAATATTTCAAAGTAGGGAAAAAATTTTCATAGTATAAATTTCAAAGTTGCATGTTAATTTCATAGTATGTTTTTTTGGTCTATGAAAATGTATGAAACAGTATGATAAGCATTTTTTCATACTATGAAATAGTATGAGAAGCATTTTTGTCGACCCGGGTTCCTACTCTTTTGGCTACGTTTTCAAATCAAATGAGTTACGTTTGATCAAAAAACGCTTTCTGAGTAGTTTTTGTTTCCCAAAGTTCATGAAAAATCACTATTTTTGTCATTTTATATTTGCGTTTAGCCATAACCGAAATTATCATAACAAACACCAATTCAAGCCAGCCTCTGAAAGAAATCAAAAATTTGTGAACCAATTAGTATTGCGTACCTAGGTAATGAGCCATAAATGATCACATTTAAGGTTTTTCAGGCACGACGTTTCTTCGAACGAACAAAGATATAACGGATGACATTACGATGAAGATGATGTACTTTGTGCTGTGCTACGTGGTCATTCTAGCAATCTCCGCTGTCCCATTTTTAATCGTTATGCGACCAGTTTTCCTCAAAGTATGACACTCCAATTTCTTATATTACAAGAGTTCTTATTAGAAATTTTTGCAAAAGATAATTTTTCAAATTCACTTCCCGAACAAAGATAAAGTTGGAACCAACTACTCACAAATTTCATTTCATTTATTGTACCGACTTTCGATACGAAATTAACGGAATATTTGTGCTCGGAGTGCTCGGTAGAAATTTCGATTTTTAACTAGCCATTTTTGACGGAATTTTTTATACATTCGGAAGGCATTGTTGTACTGAGATTGAATTTGAAAAGATAGTTCCACCATTGATCATTTTTGTAAAGTAAAGATAGCTATTTTGGCCAATTTGGGACAATTAACGCGCGATATATTTCGCGCTCCTAACGCGTAAGCGGATTTTAATCCATCTTAGAAGTCGTTTCAAATCAGTGCGTCTCTAAATCCAAATTTGAAACAAAAGTGCCCGTATCAGGGCGAATTCCTGAAGTTTCCGACTGCCTTGTAAGGTTTATGGAGCACTCATGAAAAAAGATTCAATATAATAAAATAGAAGGAAATTTTTTTCTCTAAAATTTAAATAAGCTTCCATTCGCAATAATTGATTTGTTACAAAGAACGAAGTATATCCTTTTGTACTTTATATGGCGTGTGTGTGGGGGGGGGGGTAGATTTTTTTAAAATAAATTAATTTTTTTTGTTATATTGAATCTTTTTTAATGATGTTAATGCTCCATAAACATTAAAAAGCAGTCGGAAACTTCAGGGCTTTGCCCTGATACGAACAATTTATTTCAAATTTGGATTAAGAAACGCACAGAGTGAAAACATTTTTGATCAGTTTTTTTGGACTGACACCAAGTCAATCAACGAAAGGAAGACACTGATTGTTTGTTCTCCTTTCTTATGGTTTTCTCTTTTGTTAATTTCATCTAGGGAAAAGTTCCTAGTAAACGCCTTTCAGTGAATTAACGCCTTTCAGTGAATTTAATTTAACAAAGTGAAAATTTTGAGAAGAAACAAAAATGACAGTTTTTGTTAAGAGTCGACGAACTTTGTTCACAGACTTTTATATAGATCGTGATGACTTTTTTTTTCGTTTTGTTGTCATAAAAAGTCTTAAATTTTTTTGGCCTTTTTAGACTCAGGACTTTTTGGCTTTTTTCGCGGTGACTTTTCTTATGTTTTTAAGTTCCATTTGATTTTTTTGTTAAGAGGAAGATAACAAACTCCTTTCTAAAACTGCAAACGGCCAGGAAAAACGTGATCGACCTGTAGTTTTAGATGGAATTTTTCTTTTCAATTTTTGCAGCGAAACAAGAAAAATTACCTATTTATCCATTTATCTCAAACTGGGGTAGTTTTATCAGCGAAGTGCCAATCATAACATGTTCCAAAAATTCGAAGAACTTGAAGGCTATCAATTTGATATTTTTCAAAAAAAAAACAAATCAACAGAAAACAAACAAAAAACACGCAACAGAAAACAAACAAATTTGACTATTTTTTTTAAATTGTCTACACTGGCTACTGGGTCTGTTTCCATTTCAATTTTGCTTGCAATATGAGACGCAACTAAGACTTTCAGTAGAAAAGGTGCCAACTACTCAGCAAATTGTGATTTATTGTTATTTTTGTTTTATTTTGGCAAAAGTTTTTTTGAGACGCAACTAAGACGTTCAGTAGAAAAGGTGCCAACTACGCGGTAAATAGTGATTTAATGTTATATTTGTTTTTTGGCAGTATTTTTTTGAGATGCAACTAAGACGTTCAGTAGAAGAGGTGCTAACTACGCAGTAAATTGTGATTTATTGTTATGTTTTTTTGGCATTACTTTTTTTATTTGAATTTAAAATTCAGAAGGAAAGTTATCTCCACTATCGTAAAAATTACAAAAAACATGATTGGTTTCTAAATTTGAAAATGGAATTTGATTATCAGAATTCCCAGCAAAAACATACTAATTGATCCAGTTTTCTTAAATTGGAATAATTTTATCATAAAAGTGTTAATCATAAATTGTTATAGAAATTCAAAGAAATTCAAAGCCATCTACTGTTTTTAAGGATAATCCCAAATTAAAGATGTTGAAATTCCCAAGTTGAAATTTAAAGAAATCTTCTGTAATTTTTTCTGCTCACTTGCGTTACTTGACTCTTTTTCAACTCTCTGCTGGCTGTGTTCAAAGACTGCTGTGTTCAAAGATGTTTATTGTATTTTTATCTTCTCATTTGTTTTTTGAAAAGTTTCAAACAAAACTGCTCGTATCAAGGCAATGTTCCGACTGCCTTTTAAGGTTTATGGAGCAGTAATAACATTAAAAAATTGAGTTAATGAAAACAAAATGAAAGTTTTTTTTTGAAAATTTGAAATTTTTCATGAAAATCATCCACCTACACGCCATATAAAGTACAAAAGAAATAGATTTTGCTCCTTGTGACAAATCAATTATGGCAAAAAAGCTTCGTACAACCAAATTTTGAAGATTTCTAAGACGAATTAACTCTCCGCTTACGCGTTAACAGCGCGAAATAAATTGCGCGTTAATTGGCATAATTTGGCCAAAATGACAATCGTTAAACCCCCGTAAATTTAAGACAAAAAATCAAAAGTGAAATATTTTTTCAAATTTGAGCTCAGGACAACAATACCTTTCGAACGATTTTTAAAAATTCCGTCAAAATTGGCTGGTTAAAAAGTCGAAATTTGCCTGAAGAAAAAAAACTCACCCCGAGCATAATTATTCCGTTGCTTTCGTATCGAAAGTCGGAACAATAACCTCATATTTCTTGGGACAAATCAGGGCAAACTAATTTGAAGCACGAGTAGAAATGTGAAAGAAAGTAAGCTATTTTAATGATGTATGGTGTTAACAGGAAATATCCAATGGTTTAATTGACACGGGGCAGTATGTCATCGCAACGTTTATAGGTAAGAATTTTATGCCATCGCCGTTATACTTTTTAAGCAAATATATTGTTTTGGAAACATATTAGCTAAATGGGAAACCAAAATCAACCGTAACACACATTTCGAGCTGACAAGTCGCAATGCTTTCAATTTTTTTAGACACTTACTGTGTTCGCAAAACTAAAACACTCTGTAAAACTTTCGAACCGTACAGTTTTTTGAGTGTTAATGAAAAAATTAAATATATATTTTTTGATTCATGTGTTTTTTTAATTATTTTTTCTTCACACTAAAAAATTTTTTGTCGATTAAACTTTTGTAATTTTTTTTGAGTGCGGGCTATTTTGTGCATATGCAACTTTACATCGACCACATTTTAGGATAAAATTGTCCGCTCTCCTAAAGCCGGAATTTAAAAAACGAATGACTTTTTCTGATCCCTAGGCAGAAATTAGACGCGACTTGAATATTTGCAGGCATGATACCTGGTGTGTTGGTGATTTCTCTTGTGACGTCACTCATGATTGTGTACATGCCAGATGTAAATGGGTTCGGTATCTTCTTCGTCACCACCTCCCTCGTCCTCATGAATGCAGAGTCCTTCATGTACATGATGTCCACATTCACAGACGAGCACGTGACTGCCACTGCCATGGCGGCCGCCTTCTTCGGCACATTCTTGATATGTTGTGGATTCCTTCTACAGAAAAGCGTGAGTGACACAGCACAGGTTTTTACCCTCCCCCCATGCAATTTTAGAAAAAAATTTAGAAAACTTTATCGACCTTTTTTTAGGTCGACCGAATAGATTTTTGAAATAAGGCCAAAAAAGCGTTTTTATGCAATTAGGGGAAAATTTGGACCAAAAAATCGAGTTTTTTCGGCGCGCGCTCCCCCCTTAAAATTAGTATATATTGGCGCCAAAGGCGCCCTTAAACTAATTTTAAGATCAGTCAGCCAAAAATGGATATCGGCAGGGGTCGATTACCTGAAAAGAGGGCGTCCCCCAGCCCCTTTAATCCGCTACTATAAAAGAGAATAGGCATCGTCACCTCTTCCCTTTGATTGACTAGTTTTGCGATCACCTCATCCCGGATTACTGGATATGGATGAACTATCTAGCCTTCCACACATATGCACAGAGAGCCTACATATACACTCATCTGGACGGAGTGGATGGGAACAAGACCGATGAAGCGATTGCGAAGCATCTTCTGCAAGAGATTGACATGGATGACGTGGACATAGGAGTGGAGCTGGGAGTCCTGACCGGATACATGTTCACCGTGTTCTGAATCTTCAAACTGGTGATGCAGTTCAAACACACAGGCAAGAAGTAGACTGAACAATCAGCCGATATATAAAACAACTCTTAATTTGCGACAACAAAAGCAATAGCAATTTTATGATGATTTAAGTGAAACTATAATAAAAACACCCCAAACTTTTGGCACCACGGTTGACACATAAGTGCTATTTCGAAGGATTTGTATAATTTGGTCTTTGACAGCGTTGACTAAGTACTAAAGCCCACTACTTCTAACTGACAAAAAAGTTCAACATAGGCTTTTGATCCACATATGAGCCACATTTCAAAGCTGTTGAAACAAGAGAGCAAAAAGTTTTCACGCTTGTGTCAAGCAGAAGCTTCATTGACAAAACGTTAGGAAAAGTACTTGCTGCAAGTAAATTCACTCAAAAAAAAGTTAAGGTAAATTTACCTTAAAAAATACCTTAAAAAACCTAATAATAAAGGTAAATTTGCACTACCTTAAGTACACCTTAACTTACCTTAAAACACCTTGAAAATTTACCTTAAATCACCTTAAAAGTTAAGGTGTATCAACCTTAAAAAAAACATTAAAAAAATTTTTTATAGGTAAATTTACCTTAAAAATTTACCTTAAAAAAGTAGGTAATTTAACTACATTTACCTTAACATTAAGGTGTTTTTACCTTAAATTTTTACCTTAAGAACACAAAAGTTAAAGTAAAATAACCTTAAATGTTAAGGTAAAAAACCTTAATTCTCTTCCCTTTAAGGTTTTTTTACCTTAACATTTGAGGTTATTTTACCTTAACTTTTGTGTTTTTAAGGTAAAAATTTAAGGTAAAAACACCTTAATGTTAAGGTAAATGTAGTTAAATTACCTACTTTTTTAAGGTAAATTTTTAGGGTAAATTTACCTATAAAAATTTTTTTTAAGGTGTTTTTTAAGGTTGATACACCTTAACTTTTAAGGTGATTTAAGGTAATTTTTTAAGGTGTTTTAAGGTAAGTTAAGGTGTACTTAAGGTAGTGCAAATTTACCTTAACTTTTTAAGGTGTTTTAAGGTACGTTAAGGTAAAAATTCTTGACCTGTTTTTGAGCGCATAAATGAAACAAACAACTTTTAATCCATTTAAATTCTATTGGGGCTCATAATTGCGGTTGATTGCAAAAGCCACAACCAATCAAACTCCCCGAGGATAATTTAAGGCAAAATATGAAGACAGATGGAAATTAGAAACCTATGAAAAAAATTTATTAAGTAGATGTCAGCTCATGTCTTACAGAAGTAAGACACTTCAACAGGACCGCCACGTGAAGGCCTCTACAGTTGGTCCCACGTATGGAACAAGGAAAGGCTCGCTAAAGGTAACAAATTCACATAACAGTTAAGGCTACTGGAAACAAATGTGTTCGCTAATTTACCTCAAAATGAGACATCCAAAAGTTTAACCAGGTAAATTTCCAGTAACCCTTCTTTCCAGTCAAGCACCAAAATTAAATTATTCATTCAAATGATATCACCAACTTGCTAATTTTAACAGCAAAAGAACGTTCCTTTCCCAATTCCTATTCGCAATTATTTAAACAAACACAAAACAATTATACAACATTCAAAAGAATAGCTAATTATGAAACTTGAATTAGAACGAAAAACAAGTGAAAGATTCCGGTTAAATAGGAGGGCAGAGATCTGATTAAAACTTCACATCACAAAATTGAAAAATTATAAACGGAAGATACTCAACCCGAAAAGGTTTCGAGCCTCAACTGTTTATTTGATTAACAAAGTTAGTAGCTATTAAAACCATGGTTAAGCATTGCCCCTGATTGCAAGTAAACCCGAAAAAGTTTCAACTCCAAATCAGAGTCAACTTTAAAGCTACTAACTTCTGGCACATTTGAGAAAACCGAGAGGCCAGAAAAAATTTCAATTTCAAATAAGCAAGCTTGGTTAAATTTAGGGCTTCACGACTAAGTTTATCCATTAAATAGTTAAGTATAAAATAAGAATTAGAATGAACAGTAAGAGAAAGATTCCGGTTAAAGTAAGAGTGAAAAGATCTGGCTCAAACTACACAACACGAACATGCAAAATTACAAACAGTAAGTAGCTATTCAAATCATGGTTAAGCATTGCCCCTGATTGCAAGTAAACCCGAAAAAGTTTCAACTCCAAATCAGAATCAACTTTAAAGCTACTAACTTCTGACACATTTGAAAAAACTGAAAGGCCAGAACAAAACTTCACTTTCAAATAAGCAAGCTTGGTGAATATTAGGGCTTTACGACAAATTTATTCATCAAATGTTTAAGTATTAAATATGAAAGAGAAAAAAACAAGGAAAAGATTCCGGTTAATGTAAGAGGAGAGATCTGGTTTAAACTACACAACATGAACATGAAAAATTATAAACAGAAGATGATCAATCCGAAAAGGTTTCGAACCTCAACTATTTATTCAGAATAACAAAGTTAGTAGCTATTCACATCATGATTATGCCTTGACCCTGATTGCAAGTAAACCCGAAAAGGTTTCAACTCCAATTCAGAGTCAACTCTAAAGCTACTAACTTCTGACACATTTGAGAAAACCGAAAGATCAGAACAAAATTTCCTTTTCAAATTAGCAAGCTTGGTGATTTTTAGGGCTTTAAGACAACTTTATTTATCAAATGGTTAAGTATTAAATATGAAATAGAATGAACAACAAGAGAAAGACTCCGGTTAAAGTAAGAGGGAAGGGATCTGCTTCGAACTACACAACAAAAGCACAAAAATTATACACAGAAGATGATTAAATTGAAAGGATTTTCAACCTCAACTGTTTATTTAGATTAACAAAGTTAGAAGCTATTGAAATTGTAGTTATGCCTTGACAATGAATGAAATGAAACCCGAAAAGGTTTCAACAGCAAATCAGAGTCAATTTCAAAGCTACTGACTTTGGACAGACTTTGAAGTAAGTCACCTTGGCTATTTAAAGGCTTTAAGATTCACTCCAACTTCAAAGCTATTAATTATTATATATGGGTTAGCCTGAACAACATGTGCATGATTCCCCTTAAGTTACGATCGCAAAATATTTCAAGATTACCCGATAATGATTCGACCTCAAACAAGAATCTAACTAATATTTAAAACTGATGCAAATTAGGAGTAAGACCGTAAAGCCCAAAAAAAGATATCAAAAAGATACAATATCAGAAAAATACATATCAGGCTTTAAATTAAAGTACAAATACATGAAACCAAAGAGAGAGAAGCATTTATAAAATTCCGGTTTCAAAAATTATGACAAAGATCCAATTAGGCCTAGAATTTTTTTGAAGACTTTTTTTAAATTTTTTTTGAACGAGCTTTTGAATGGAAGTAGAACAATGGACATTTTTTTTGAATAATTAATCTTTTTGAAGAATTTTTTACGTACATTTTTGATTAAGCATGCAAATTAAATAAGTATAGAGAGACAACAGTCGATTAAGTAACGCCAAAAGTAAGCTTTTTCTAGATTTTGCAAACTTTTGGTCTTTTTGCGAAGTTTTTTGTTCTATCTGGAATATACAATATCAAAAAGATACAAATCAAGCTTTGAAGTTAATCACTAGACAACAAATAACACAAAGTACAAAAACAAAAAAGAAGAGAGAGAAGCATTTAAAAGATTCCAAATACAATAACTATGACAAAGATCCGATTAAGCATAAAAACTTTTATTTTTTTTTATTTTTCAGACGTTTTTTTTTAAATTTGTTTGAAGTAGCTTTTGAATGGAAGAAAAACCGACAATTTTCTAAATTTTTTGAAGAATTTTAAAAGTATTTTTCTTGATTAAAAAAGCAGCGACAACAAACAATTAAAAAACGCCAAAAGTAGTTTTTTAAATTTTGCAAATATATTGTTTTTTATGATTTTTTTGAACCTTTTTGTTTTTTCTTAAGGGAGGCCTGTTCTTGCGATATTTAGATTTCCTTCGTAACAAATTTTTCCCTCATAATTCTACAACAGTTAGCCATTAATTTTGCAAATTTGCCAAAAAATTCCGGTTTCAGATGGTAATGTTCGTCGTCTCTGAAATGACAAGGAGAAATAGAGTTGTTTGGAATAATATCAGAGGCTAAAGACTCCTTCAGTTTTCTGTTGAATGCCTTCACAGCTTCCGCATTATGGTCTTTCCTCGGAAGTAGTTCAACAAATTTGACATACTGCTTTATGTTTAACTCGGGTATATGGTCACGCAAATCTTTATAATATTTAATTAGTTGTGCATTGTCCGTATTATTAAAATCATTATTACCAACTATTATTACAATATATTTAAACCAAACGATTTCTGGATAGATAAATTGAAGGTGTCGCGCGCATCGTCCCGATCTACTGTTTACAGCTAAATTATATTTATTAAAGAGATCGAAGTCTTTCGTAGCATTATATGCGTATTTCATATTAGAATCACCAACAAACAGAATTTTGTCATCCAAAAAATCACTATAATTCACAGTTATAATATAAAACATGTAGTGCAGCATGCTAAAAATTGCATTCTCTTACTGTTCTTTTGGGGATAGTAGTTTAGGTGGGAAGTTAAGTTTTCTTACACTCATAATTTCACTCTAAAAGACAATTCACAATTCAATAGGTGAAGTTTATAACACAAGACGAGCTAATCAGAGCTACAACTGAAAGATTCAAAGTAAGACGCGTAATTATTAAAAACAAGACGATTGCGTAGGACAACGTGAAAAAACGAGCAAGATGCAAGGAAGCAATGATGCAGCGATAGCGGATGAAAATCGAATAATTCTTTATGGCGTACAACTTGAGTGTTATCTTTCTGGTACTGAGTTACTAAAAACGATCTTGAATGGTGCTCATAATGTTCTAATTTGAGTTTCGAGGAAACAAAAAAAAATTGAATCATTGGAGCTTAAAATACGTTTAATTTGACAAAAATTTGGAGTTAAAGGGTCAGCATTTTCCAAGGATAAAATTAGCACATCGTCAACTGAGTATCGGGTACCTTGAATAAAAACACTACGAGATTCAAAGACCTCATTGTTTGGGAAAACTTCAGGGTAAAAACAATGGGCTAGCTCATCAGACACGGTAACCACTTTCCTATTCGGGAAACCTTCGCTTTTTCGGGGAACAGAGTCGCGCCAATCAAGAAATTGATTCAACTGATGTCTAACAGCTATAGTCTTACATATATTTTTAAAATTATTGGTCTTATCGGCTATATGTTTTTATAAAAATATGCTTTCTTTCGTATTTCAGAACACTTTGATACAAAAAGGGTCCTGATGATTTGAGAATGCGAGGATAATGGATCAACTTGTGCTGCTTGAAAATTATGGACTCTGCTGGATACATCTCCCTGAAGGCAGCCAAATGTTGCTCTAAACAATAACTTCAGTTTCTTTTTAAGTTTCTTAGCTGAAAAGAAATTATTCAGACAAAACTTACGAATTAAAGCGCCAAGAACTTGATAGTCGGATTCTAAAAAGCAGGACTCATTAGAAAAGAATTAAGATACAAATAGTCCAACAAAAACAACCATGTATCATCCATAACAGGGATGAAATCGCCAATTATTGGTGGCAGAAAACGGAACAGAGTAAACATTTGGTCATACTTCTGCTTGAAATGCCCGGCACTTTTGTCCTTAACCCGATCATAACTTATTTCTGAAGGCTTTCCGTCAATATCACGACCATAACCAAAATGATTAATCCTATAATTTAAATCATTAATTGTCAGGTAATCAGGAATTAAATCATTCAAGACAACTCTTAAAGTGTGCATAAGACCGCCTTGGAAAATGTCATGATGTAAATCACCTGTGAAACTTTCGTAGGGGTTAAAAAAATTTGTTTTTATTTCACAAACACGCTTGACACCGTTACCCTTCTGCTCGAAATTTTCAATACATCTGGATGGGGTTCTCAACTCGTCAAAACATTCTTCGTGTCTATCTTTAAATATGGATTGAGGAATTACACACTTAGAGCAACAACTACCCGCAGAAAAACTTTCGTTAAAACCCATAACTGCATTATACGCTAAATTGTCAGCCACAAAAGTCATGCCTTTGCCAAACAAAATAAATTCCTTTCCACTTCTGGTTAAAATTTTCATTCCTTTTTCAAGTTGTTTGAGATCTTCACTTATTGTATTTAAAACTTCGCTAAAACCAAATTCTACAATATCAGGGTAGGCAACAAACGCAACAACATGCATCATGCGCATGTCAGATGAAATCCATGGGGGGAGATTGCTTAATGTCCAATAAAAACCGCCTAATTTATGAATGGTTGTTCTTGTGCCAATGGGATTAACCGGCTCAACTTCATCAAAATAAAGTTGCAGGTACACGTCAAAAATCTTATCAGAATTGGAATCAAAAACAGAAGCTTCAATATTAGGTAAATCTAGTACGTCCACATTAGAATTGACTCTAAAACGTCCTTCCGTTTGCATACAATCTAAAAGAAATCCGTCGTTACTTAGTTTATCTAAAAACTTACTATACAAAATGCATACATCAAGAATTTCATCATGTTCGAAGATGACATTTTTCAACACTTGAGAAATAGAGATGAACTGACCATTTTTCTGAATTTCACGATATACCGTCATACCTCCTGTGTTTCTCGACTCACATGTATTGCCAAACTTTAAATCGGTTGACATGAAAAAGGATTTTTGATCTTTCAAAAACTTTAGAAGTTGATATTAGTTACTCTCAGACGAAAAACAAAAATTTTCACAAGAACTTTTCAAGTTGGTGTATATTGCACAATCATTTACGTTCGGTACCATCGAACCAATCTCTATCAGTGCTCTTAAAAAGTTATCAATCATGTCACTAGCTACATTATAAGCATTTTCCATAAAATCGAAACTTTGCTTCCAATTATTTGAAGAGCAGTGCAAAGACTTGAAAAGCAGCTCACGACCAAAAGAACCATCACAGAAACGAATAAAATTTCCTGATACATCAATATTCATTTCATCAGTAAGAATAGGATTGGGTGTACTTTTATCAAAAGATAGATCATTGCTTGAAAAATTGCATGCAGGTGGTTCATTTTCAGTTTCAGAACGATTATTCTTACATGTTTTCTCAAAACACTACGAGAACCAAAAACTCGATAACAGAAAGCACAAGGCCAGTTTTTTGCATTTCCATGATATTTGCCAACATGATGATCAAAATTTGCAACACTTACAGCACGGCTACTACAACCTTCAAACTTACAAGAGTGATTTTCCCTTTTTTGAGTTAAAAACTTAGCTCTTGTCCAAATATAGCTCTTTCGCTGCACAGCCGAACTACTTTGAGTTATCATACCTGTTCTGAAGCAATCAGTAGTTCCTGAGGATGTTTCTGAAACTAGTTGAAAATTATTTGTTTCTATTGATTCAACAATTTCATTGGTTTTGATGATACTGATTTCACTTACATTCGAACCAGCACTGTTTTCAGGTTGAAAAATTGGCGTGTTATTGCAAATAACATTTAAATTATCATTCATCAAAACTTCATCAATTAGTTTACATCGGTTAAGAGCCAATTCTGTTTCATGCTGCAAAATATGTCTATTGAATGTAAAAAAACCCGTATAACTTCTCCCACATCCCTCCAAAGGACAGTCAAAAGTAACTGCTTTTTTGTGCAACAAAGTGAAATGCTGCATCAAGTTTACATTACTGAGTCTAACTGGTACAGGGCATATGTTACAATCAAGGGTAAACAAGTCATCGTTGTATAAACTTTTTACTGCGGCAAACCTGTTTCTGGAAGACTTACGCGATCCAGATGCAATGTTTGAATCTAAATTGAGCGCAGAGTTAGTTTCCTGGGACACATTGTAAATTTTATCATTCTCCAAAAAACAAGTTGATATTTTGCTAATACAGGTTAATTGATCACCTGCATTTTCTGTTATTTCAGTCTTTTCTGTTACCTCATGTGCATGGTTATTTTCAATGCTTAAGTTTTCGACTTCCGAACTTTCTAGAGTGTTAAAAGCAACATTTCAGTACTTTGTTTTACTTCACAACCCACATTGGAAATTTCATCAGTGTCCGTGGAACTTGTTGGTAATTTGCTGATACATGTTATTTGATCACCTGCATTTTCTGTTATTTCAGTATTTTCTGTTACCTCAGTTACATGGTTATTTTCAATGCTTAAGTTTTCAATTTCTGAACTTTCTAGACTGTGAAAGGAAGCACCTACAGTACTTTGTTCTACTTGACACTCGTTGATTCTCACAAGATTAGGTTCGTTGTTTTCCACATTAACATAGAAGCATTTACCAGACCGCGTTCTTTTTGGGGGTCTTGACGTTACCTTGCTCACCTGCTTTGATGTGTGATACTTGCTGTGAGGACACAGGCAAAATTCCATATTGGCTCCAAAAAAAGACTTACCATACTTAACCGTTATTTCAGATCCTTTTTCAATATTAACAAGAGTTCGCAGAAACACCACTCCCTTTTTGCCTTTTTGAACTTCGTAACTACAATTTGGCTCACACTCATGATTGACAAAAGAAATCGGTCCTTGCATTGAGTAAGAACAACCATCTTTAACAAAAATTGAGTAATTCAACGCGGGGTTTTCTACAACATGCCCAGGACAATTCGCAACGATTCCCTTTAAATGCGGTATCAAGGTATTTGACGGAAGCCCTACTTTCGCAACGGTTTTATATCCTACATAACCCCTTTTCGTATCTTCGCAAAACCTAGTGTCAACTTCGAAAGAAATATAATTCAATACTCCCTGATACATTTGATTCCTGTATTGAAAAAGAGAAGACCCTTCATCAACCGGAATTCTCTCCGCTTCAGTTACGGCCCGATGACTTCGTTTCCCATCTTGATCGATCAACGTTTCTAACAAAATCCAGTCAGCACTTGAAACCGCAGAGTACTCCTGCACACAATTCTCAACATTGATTTTTTGCTCCATTCCTACAAAATTTTCAAAAAAAACAAGATAATTCCAAGAATAACTAAGACATCGCATTCCAATTAAATTATTATGAAGACAATCCATGTATCTGGCAATACTGATGAACAACCTTCCGGACAGATTATCGAGGTACACAGTCATAATCTAACTTTTCCCAGAATAAGTGCAGCAAGTGTCAAAACCAACTACCAAATTCAGCGAATCGTACAGAATTTTAAATGACTTTCTGAAAAAAAAGCTTTTAATGGACTTTGTTCCAACAACATTAGCCAAACAGCTGTCGCAATTATAAAAGTAGTAGCAAAACAATATTTTTGTCTCCTATGAAATAGTATAAAACAGAACAAAACCATGGTATATCATTTAACAAAAAGTTCAAATTTCGGGGCTTTCGACCTCCTGGTTTATTTTCCGCGCCAAGAAGTCAACCTGAGTTGGCACACGATCAGTGCTATTTTGAATACCACACTTTGTATGAAGCCCCACAGAACCGACGTGGTATCAGGATACCGCCTGTTGAGGACATAGAACAGCCGAAAAGCTGTATCTATGGCACCAAACACATCGTCAACTTCAATGACGCCTTTTGGTCCAACAACGAACGTCTAAAAACGCAGAAATTGAACGTCACCTCACTCACAAGTATACCATATGCGAAAATAATTTACCTGCACAGTGGTACAAAAAATTGTCCCCATTTCTTTTTGGTTCGCCAGGAACTCTAGGTTACCCAAATCCTATACAGTGTTTTTAGATTAATAAACTTGCTCAGAGGTAGGATATTGTATGAAAAACGTAGGGAATAAATTACCGAGATATAAACTATAAAACTCTCCCGACAGGCGCGGATAGCTTCTGGAATACTCCGCCTGTTCTTTACTCCTGTTGCTTGCTTAGCCGGAGCAAGAGAAGCGAGGCACCTTAGGGCAAACTCGGCATCGGGGTCTAGATAACCATCAAAACAAATAAGAACTCCTAAAAAAAATATTGAAAGGGCGCTCAAATACCTACATCTATTCAACCGCAAAGCAGTTATTGAGTCAATTGCTTCATGTGGTGCATTGGACGCATACCGCATCACTTTGGTTACCAATGGGGCAAAGAGATGCGCAAATGTGGCTTCCACACATTGAGGTACCCACAATTTAAACTCCTCATTCAGCTAGTTGAACAAAACCAGGATTTTAGCTTTGAAAAAAGTAACTTTGAAGCAAAAAAAAAAACAAACTACTTGCCTCCTTTTTCACCTTCACGTTCAATCCAATTATATATAGATAGTTATCATAATTTATTGTGCCTTTTGAGCACAATAAATTCTTTCGGTAAAGAATAGTACGCTTCCTTGTCTCGCTATAATCTATGTTTTCACCGAACTTCTCCACAAGCTCTTTTAAGTCTACGTCCTGAAGCTCACTCGCGACACTTCTTCTTTTTCTCTTTCGTATTATTTCCAAACCTGATCAAATGGAATTAATTAAGATCAAAAATATCGGATATGAAAAATAATTTTCGATTATCCAAACTATTATAAATAATACACCTTTAGATTGCTGCTTTGCAATCTCCTGTCGTTGCCGCTCACCGCGCCGTGATTCCAAATTCTCTTCTATGAGACCGGATTGGGGATATGGTTGGTATTTGTCTCCCATGAGCTTTATTTTAAAGAACGGCTTGTAGAACACCGCCTTAAAAAACTATGCATATTACTTAAATAACAGGAAATAATTTTCTGGTACGTATCAGAAAAAGAATTACGTGGGGACAGCTACTGTCAAGAGACTTCAGTGCTGGATAAGCCTCTACCGCGATTTTTGCGTACCTTTCCTTCAGTGCGCTATCCGGCCATAAATTTTTCTCTTTCGGTAAGCGCTAAAATTAAAGTTCGGTTAAATAAAAATTAACAAGAAATTGTGATGCTTATATATAAACTTTAACCTCTACAATTTCGTCCACTAGAAATCTGTTCAACTGCAATAAGCCTGCTCGCGTCCCACAATCAATATGCGATGTTTTCTCTTTGAACTCGCACGCCGTGAGCTCCGCCACTTTGCCCGGAGTGTAAAAACTACTCGGCCCTGGGGGTTCTACAAGGTTCTCCTTATTTGAGACCACTAGCGGCGTCACCGTTATTGCAGCAGTTTCACTCTTTTTCTCTATGGGGGCCATTAACTCCAGGATAGCAGGTAAGGGAAACCCTAATTCCATTAGTTGCTGGTTACCCAGCATTTTGAAAGACGCTATGGTCATACAACTGTTTGTGATCACGTCTATCAACCTCAATTTTTGTGCCTCTACCAGGTCCATTTGTGCTACTAGGTCTAGAATCGACATTCCGTTTGGATAAAAGTTCAACAGGTTTCTTAAAAAGTAAAATCAGATGTGAAACCAGGAATGAAAGCGACTAATTCTAGCTTGCCAATTCAAATCCGACGATATTTTTGAGAACTTACAATAGAACTCGAAGCCCCTGAGCCAAACCATGCCAATGTGCGAACTGAAGCCCGACAAGACTTCACAATTTGTTTAAGAGAACGAAGCCGCAATGCTTCATTCTAACATAATCCAAAAAACAGAAAAGAAAAGTAGGTAACCGCAGTTCTAACGAGCAAACTGAAGTCCGAAAAGACTTCACACTTTGCTGAAGTGAACAAGCGCAATTGCAAATCCCACAGGGTACAGAAGCAGAACTGAAGACCGGACAGCCAAAAAACTCCAACTTGCAAACTGAAGCCCGACAAGAATTCACAATTTGCTTAAGAAAACGAAGCCGCAATGCTTCATTCCAACATAATCCAAAAAACAGAAAAGAAAAGAAAGTAACCGCACATTTCTAACAAGCAAACTGAAGTCCGAAAAGACTTCACAGTTTGCTGAACAGAACTAGCGCAATTGCAAATCCCACAGGGTATAGAAGCAGACTGAGGACCGGACAGCCAAAGTTCCAACTTGCAAACTGAAGCCCGACAAAACTTCACAATTTGCTTAAGAGACCGAAGCCGCAATGCTTCATTCCGACATAATCCAAAAAACAGAAAAGAAAAGAAAGTAACCGCACATTTCTAACAAGCAAACTGAAGTCCGAAAAGACTTCACAGTTTGCTGAACAGAACAAGCGCAATTGCAAATCCCACAGGGTATTGAAGCAGAGAAGACCGGACAGCCAAAAAGTTCCAACTTGCAAACTGAAGCCCGACAAGAATTCACAATTTGCTTAAGAAAACGAAGCCGCAATGCTTCATTCCAACATAATCCGAAAAACAGAAAAGAAAAGAAAGTAACCGCACATTTCTAACAAGCAAACTGAAGTCCGAAAAGACTTCACAGTTTGCTGAAGTGAACAAGCGCAATTGCAAATCCCACAGGGTACAGAAGCAGAACTGAAGACCGGACAGCCAAAAAACTCCAACTTGCAAACTGAAGCCCGACAAGAATTCACAATTTGCTTAAGAAAACGAAGCCGCAATGCTTCATTCCAACATAATCCAAAAAACAGAAAAGAAAAGAAAGTAACCGCACATTTCTAACAAGCAAACTGAAGTCCGAAAAGACTTCACAGTTTGCTGAACAGAACTAGCGCAATTGCAAATCCCACAGGGTATAGAAGCAGACTGAGGACCGGACAGCCAAAGTTCCAACTTGCAAACTGAAGCCCGACAAAACTTCACAATTTGCTTAAGAGACCGAAGCCGCAATGCTTCATTCCGACATAATCCAAAAAGCAGAAAAGAAAAGTAGGCAACCGCACAGTTCTAACGAGCAAACTGAAGTCCGAAAAGACTTCACAGTTTGCTGAACAGAACAAGCGCAATTGCAAATCCCACAGGGTATTGAAGCAGAGAAGACCGGACAGCCAAAAAGTTCCAACTTGCAAACTGAAGCCCGACAAGAATTCACAATTTGCTTAAGAAAACGAAGCCGCAATGCTTCATTCCAACATAATCCAAAAAACAGAAAAGAAAAGAAAGTAACCGCACATTTCTAACAAGCAAACTGAAGTCCGAAAAGACTTCACAGTTTGCTGAACAGAACTAGCGCAATTGCAAATCCCACAGGGTATAGAAGCAGACTGAGGACCGGACAGCCAAAGTTCCAACTTGCAAACTGAAGCCCGACAAAACTTCACAATTTGCTTAAGAGACCGAAGCCGCAATGCTTCATTCCGACATAATCCAAAAAGCAGAAAAGAAAAGTAGGCAACCGCACAGTTCTAACGAGCAAACTGAAGTCCGAAAAGACTTCACAGTTTGCTGAACAGAACAAGCGCAATTGCAAATCCCACAGGGTATTGAAGCAGAGAAGACCGGACAGCCAAAAAGTTCCAACTTGCAAACTGAAGCCCGACAAGAATTCACAATTTGCTTAAGAAAACGAAGCCGCAATGCTCCATTCCAACATAATCCAAAAAGCAGAAAAGAAAAGTAGGCAACCGCACAGTTCTAACGAGCAAACTGAAGTCCGAAAAGACTTCACAGTTTGCTGAACAGAACAAGCGCAATTGCAAATCCCACAGGGTACAGAAGCAGAACTGAAGACCGGACAGCCTAAAAAATTCCAACTTGCAAACTGAAACCCGACAACACTTCACAACTTGCTTAAGAGACTGAAGCCGCAATGCTTCATTCCGACATAATCCAAAAAGCAGAAAAGAAAAGTAGGTAACCGCACAGTTCTAACGAGCAAACTGAAGTCCGAAAAGACTTCACAGTTTGCTGAACAGAACAAGCGCAATCGCAAATCCCACAGGGTATTGAAGCAGAGAAGACCGAACAGCCAAAAAGTTCCAACTTGCAAACTGAAGCCCGACAAGAATTCACAATTTGCTTAAGAAAACGAAGCCGCAATGCTTCATTCCAACATAATCCAAAAAACAGAAAAGAAAAGAAAGTAACCGCACATTTCTAACAAGCAAACTGAAGTCCGAAAAGACTTCACAGTTTGCTGAACAGAACTAGCGCAATTGCAAATCCCACAGGGTATAGAAGCAGACTGAGGACCGGACAGCCAAAGTCCCAACTTGCAAACTGAAGCCCGACAAGAATTCACAATTTGCTTAAGAAAACGAAGCCGCAATGCTTCATTCCAACATAATCCAAAAAACAGAAAAGAGAGGAAAGTAACCGCACATTTCTAACAAGCAAACTGAAGTCCGAAAAGACTTCACAGTTTGCTGAACAGAACAAGCGCAATTGCAAATCCCACAGGGTATTTAAGCAGAACTGAAGACCGGACAGCCAAAAAACTCCAACTTGCAAACTGAAGCCCGACAAGAATTCACAATTTGCTTAAGAAAACGAAGCCGCAATGCTTCATTCCAACATAATCCAAAAAACAGAAAAGAGAGGAAAGTAACCGCACATTTCTAACAAGCAAACTGAAGTCCGAAAAGACTTCACAGTTTGCTGAACAGAACAAGCGCAATTGCAAATCCCACAGGGTACAGAAGCAGAACTGAAGACCGGACAGCCCAAAAAATTCTAACTTGCAAACTGAAACCCGACAACACTTCACAACTTGCTTAAGAGAACGAAGCCGCAATGCTTCATTCCAACATAATTCAAAAAACAGAAAAGAAAAGTAGGTAACCGCACAATTCTAACAAGCAAACTGAAGTCCGAAAAGACTTCACAGTTTGCTGAAGTGAACAAGCGCAATTGCAAATCTCACAGGGTATAGAAGCAGAACTGAGGACCGGACAGCCAAAAAGTTCCAACTTGCAAACTGAAGCCCGACAAAACTTCACAATTTGCTTAAGAGAACGAAGCCGCAATGCTTCATTTCGACATAATCCAAAAAACAGAAAAGAAAAGTAGGCAACCGCACAGTTCTAACAAGCAAACTGAAGTCTGAAAAGACTTCACAGCTTGCTGAAGTGATTAAGCGCAATTGCAAATCCCACAGGGCATTGAAGCAGAGAAGACCGGACAGCCAAAAAGTTCCAACTTGCAAACTGAAGCCCGACAAGAATTCACAATTTGCTTAAGAAAACGAAGCCGCAATACTTCATTCCAACATAATCCAAAAAACAGAAAAGAAAAGAAAGTAACCGCACAGTTCTAACAAGCAAACTGAAGTCCGAAAAGACTTCACAGTTTGCTGAACAGAACAAGAGCAATTGCAAATCCCACAGGGTATAGAAGCAGACTGAGGACCGGACAGCCAAAGTTCCAACTTGCAAACTGAAGCCCAGCAAAACTTCACAATTTGCTTAAGAGACCGAAGCCGCAATGCTTCATTCCGACATAATCCAAAAAACAGAAAAGAAAAGAAGGCAACCGCACAGTTCTAACAAGCAAACTGAAGTCTGAAAAGACTTCACAGCTTGCTGAACAGAACAAGCGCAATTGCAAATCCCACAGGGTATAGAAGCAGACTGAGGACCGGACAGCCAAAGTTCCAACTTGCAAACTGAAGCCCGGCAAAACTTCACAATTTGCTTAAGAGACCGAAGCCGCAATGCTTCATTCAGACATAATCCAAAAAACAGAAAAGAAAAGTAGGCAACCGCACAGTTCTAACAAGCAAACTGAAGTCCGAAAAGACTTCACAGTTTGCTGAACAGAACAAGCGCAATTGCAATTCCCACAGGGTATAGAAGCAGACTGAGGACCGGACAGCCAAAGTTCCAACTTGCAAACTGAAGCCCGGCAAAACTTCACAATTTGCTAAAGAGACCGAAGCCGCAATGCTTCATTTCGACATAATCCAAAAAACAGAAAAGAAAAGTAGGCAACCGCACAGTTCTAACAAGCAAACTGAAGTCCGAAAAGACTTCACAGTTTGCTGAACAGAACAAGCGCAATTGCAAATCCCACAGGGTATTGAAGCAGAGAAGACCGGACAGCCAAAAAGTTCCAACTTGCAAACTGAAGCCCGACAAGACTTCTCAGTTTGCTCTAAAACAAAGCCGCAATAATACAATCCAAGTAAGACCAAAACAGAAAGGAAAACTGGCTAGCCAAACAGTTCCAACATGCTCACTGAACACCCAAAGGACTTCTGAGTCTGCTGAAGAGAGCAAAGGCGCAACAAGTAAGCTCCGCACGTTCTAAGAACAGAACTGAAGACCGCCTAGTCAAACAGTTCCAAGCCAGAAAAATCTAGAAGTCAAACTCGCGCTAATCTGCAGTACACAAGAAAGGATTCCATCATAGCGCTTCTCTATAAAAAACTAGGTTTTTTCTATAGCGCATTATTAAATTTTTTTGCGCATGACTTTTTTCATTTTCATGGATAACTCTAGGCTAACACAGATAATATGATGAGCTGAAAGTTCATCCATCAATCAACCTGATTATGCTAACGGCTGAACTGTCATCAACTAAACTTTCGTAAAAAATGATTTTAGGGGTTTCACGCATACGCCTTATTTCCAACTAGAAAACCTGAACAAGTTCGAAAAACAAAAGTACCAGAGTTGACATGACAAGTTAGTCTAGAGTAAATAGCCTTTTCCTGGAAACTGATGACAAATCGGTCGAAAACATGACTGGATCGATTGATGAATGACGTTTGAGCTCATGAAGTTATCTAGGGTAGACTGCAGATATCCGTAAAATTGAAAAAAAAACATACTGTTACAGAGCAACAGAATAACCCCATTTTTTAAACAAAGCCCTATTTTATCCAAAACGAGAGTACTACAAAACTATCATGAACACAATTTTTAGGGGTTTCAGGCATGTGTCTTTGTTCCAACTTAAAGAAAAACCAAGATACATTCGAAAAACAAGGGGGGAAAAACATCAGAATTACCAGAGTTGAAATGACAAGTCAGCTAGAGTTAAAAGTCTTTTTCTGGAAACTGATGACAAATCGGTCATCAACATGATTGGATTGATTCATGAATGAACTTTGAGCTCATCGAGCTCTCTAGGATAGCCTACAAGTATCCGTGGTAATGAAAAAAATCATGGGCAAAAAATTATTACAGAGAGCGACAGAAAATAATTAAATATTTTAGGGGAGGCCCCACTTAGAGCAAAAACGCTTTGAAATGACATGTTAGGTGGAGTGAAAAGGCTATCCTAGATAATCTGATGAGCTGAAAGTTCATCCATGAATCAACCTAATCATACTATAGACTGAATTGTCATCAACTCTCAGAAAGACGATTTTAACCCGACCTAACAAGTCAGGTGAATTCTGGTACTTTTAAGATTCTTCCCTGTTGTTTCTCGAACCTGTCTTGTTTTTTTCTTTAAGTAGGAAACTAGAATCAAGCCTGAAACCCCAGAAATAAGACTTGTGCTAGTCTGCATTAAACAATAAAACAATTCGTCTCAATACAGCGCTTCCCTATTATTAAGTTTTTAGTTTTTTTTTCTTTATAGCTGTAACAAATTTTTTGCGCATGACTTTTTTCATTTTCACGGTTACCTGTGTACTACTATAGATAACTTGATGACCTGAAAGATCATTCATGAATCAATCCGTTCAGATTGACAACCGATATTGCATCAATTTTCAGAAGAAGGCTATTCACCCGACCTAAATGGCCGTGTCAGCTGAGCTTCGAAAAAACAATGCTATAAAAATGAACTTTCTATAGCGCTGTATGAAAGTTTTTGTGGATGACTTTTTATTTTCACGGATAACTCTAGGCTATCCTAGATAATCCGATGAGCTGAAAAATCATCCATGAATCAACCTGACCATGCTAACGACTGAATTGTCATCAAAACCCGATTTTAGCCCGACCTAACAAGTCATGTGAATTCTGGTACTGTTGATGATTTTCCCCCTTGTTTTTCGAACCTATCTTGTTTTTTTTCTGTTGGCCGGCACAAAGAACAAAACTCAAATCACTCGAAAAGATATTCACACTAGTCTGGGATACGCGAAAAAGCCTTTGGGCTCGATATTGTGCTTTTGTTTAAAACCAATTGATTTTCTGTCGTAACCTATGACAAAATTATTGCGCATGGTTTTTTTTTCAGTTTCACCGATACATGTAGGCTACGCTAGATAATTTGATGAGCTGAAAATTCAGCCAAGATATTTTCTGGCTATACTCACGACGGAATCGGAACCAAACCCTAGAAAGAGGGTATTTACCCTAGCTAGCATGTCATGTCAACTCTGGTACTCTTGATGATTCTTTCCCATTGTTTTTCGAACCTAACTTCTTTCTCATAAGCTGGAAATAGAAACACGACTGAACCCCAAGAAGTCATAGTCACATTAGTCAGCGTTATGCTACGAAGCATTTTGGCTCAATATAGGACTTCTCTATAAGAAATAGTTAGATTTTTTCTGTGCCGCTCTGTAACAAAGTTTTTGGGCACGATTTTTCCATTTTCACGGATACCTATGGGCTACGCTAAATAACTTGATGAGCTGTAAGTTCATTCATGTATCAATCCAGCATTAATGAGGACCAATTTGACATCAAATTTAGGAAAAAAGCTATTTACCCTACCTAAATTGTCATGTCAACTCAGGTTCGAAGAACAAGGGGAAAAATCATCAAAAGTATCAGAGTTGACATCACATGTTAGGTTGGGTCAATTGTTACAGAGAGCGATAGAAAAAACCCACATTTTTTGAAGAGCAGCACTATATTGAGCCCAAACGCATTCTAGCATACTGCAAACTATCGTGAATATGATTTTTAGGGGTTTCAGGCATGTGCCATTGTTCCAATTTGTAGAAAAAAAAACAAGATACGTTCGAAAAACAAGGGGAAAAATTATCGAAAATAACCACAGTAGACATGGCAAGTCAGCTAAAATAAACAGCCTTTTTCTGAAAACTGATGGCACGTTTTGGGCGTCAACATGAATGGATTGACTCATGAATGAACTTTGAGCTCATCGAGCTATCTAGGGTAGCCTACAAGTATCCGTGAAAATGAAAAAAATTCATGCGCAAAAGTTTTTTTACAGAGAGCGACACAAAATAGCTAATTACTTTAAAAAAGAGGCCCTACTTTGAGCAAAAACGCCTTTAAGCAAACTGCAAATTTTCGTCAAAAGGATTTTCAGGCATATGTCTTTGTTCCAACTACAGAAAAACCGAAAAATAATCGAAAAACAAGGGGGGAAAATCATCAGAAGTACCAGAGTTGAGATGACAAGTCAGCTAAGATAAATAGCGTTTTCTGAAAATTGATGCCACATCGGTCGTCAACAGGACTGGATTGATTCATGACTGAACTTTAGGCTCATCGAGCTATCTAGGGTAGCCTACAAGTATCCGTGAAAATGGAAAAAAAACTGCGCAAGAAATTTGTAACAGAGAGCGACAGAAAAAACTCCATTTTTTTAAAAAGAGAAGCCCAATATTAGTCGAAACGCTTTCTAGCATACTACAAACTATCGCGAACATGATTTTAGGAGTTTCAGGAATGTGTCTTTGTTCCAACTTACAGAAACACCAAGATAAGTTCGAAAAACAAGGGGGGAAATCATCAATTATACCAGAGTTGACATGACAATTTAGTTAGGTTGTACAATAAGTTATGGGAAAACGATATCTAACCGATCATTATTATGGTTTAAAGGATTGTATTTTCAGTTTTATATTACCTAGGATGCCTTATAGACACTTGTTAAAATGGTCCACAAACCAGGCGCGATATTTCAGTCTGATAGCGATAAAAGGAGCAAATCAAACCATAAGTTCCTTCCTACTTCTCAAGACTTAAGCAGAACATATCAAATATGAGAATGATAGCATTAAAATGTGCTCATAGGAGTACTGTCACGGGGGAAAAATCAGAAACGAGAAGGCCTATTAAAACAAGGTGTGATCGAAACTCATTATACTTATGTATTCAAATTTAAACAATATATAGAATCCAGTACGTGTTAGCAGACATTCATTCTTGAGACTTTGCAACTTCGTTCCTTTTTATCAATTGAGATATATGCCGAATGATCCGCGAAAACAATACTGATCGTACAACTCGGATAGACAGATACGAATCATCTTGAAGGTTACTGCTCAGCAATTGAATAGATTCATCAAAAATGATTAAATAAAAAAATATTCTTCATTGTACAGATCATCCGAAGCAGGCTCTTCTAACGTTGTTTTTCGATATTCTTCTTGATGCGTTGTAATGACTTAAGTAATTGTAAAATAAGCTCGACATAATTGCATGGGTAGAGGTCAGCCATATCCAATTCTAAGCATATAATGCAGTGCTACATTTCGATTGAATCTGAAAAGTACGAACAAATTAGGCCAACGCTAATACAACACAAACACTGAAACAACTCTGTAAACATGTCTCCACATTATTGATATTCAAAAAATATTAAATTTCAACAAGAACAGGTTTAACACCCAAACCAAAACATCGGCATATTATTGACATAAAATGTAAAATTTTTGAAGTTAAGAGGCAAAAAACATCATCCCAACTGTAGCAAATCAGTTTATGTTATTCGTATAGACATATCAACAAACAGGTTGCAAAAAGAAACGGATTTATAAAATTTTAGGCTAGCTGATGGACCCAGGAGCCCCAAAAATGTTTTTTTTTTTTTACTTGTAAAAACATATCGCGACAACCACATCGAAATATGGGTTGTTTCGTATACCAAAATGAAGCGCTATTACTGTTATGACCATAGCTTTAAACAGATTGCAAAGAAATTTAAGTTGAATCAAAAATTTAAGCCATTCTTAGGAGCGAGCCTGAAGCCCGAAAAAAAGGTTTTTTTTTTACTTAAAAAAAATTGTATCGTCACACTCACTTCGAATTACGGAACGTTTTATACATCAAAATGAAGCTCTGTTATGGTACTTCCGAAAGCCATAAATATATATCAACAAAAAACATTGTAAGACCAAAATTTTACCCAATCTTAGGAGCGAGCCAGAAGCCCGAAAAAAGGTCTTTTTTTAATTAAAAAAATTATATCGTCACACTCACTTCGAATTACGGAACGTTTTATACATCAAAATGAAGCTCTGTTATGATACTTCCGAAAGCTATAAATAGATATCAAAAAAAAACATTATAAAACTAAAATTTTAGCCAATCTTAGGAGCGAGCCAAAAGCCCGAAAAAAGGTGTTTTTTTTACTAAAAAAAAAATTATCGTCACATTCACGTCGAATTTAGAAACTTTTTATATATCAAAATTCAGCTCTGTTATTGATCTTGCGAGTGCTATAAACAGATAGCAAAAAAAATAATATAAAACAAAATTTTAAGCTAATCTTAGGAGCGAGCCATAAGACCGAAAAAATGGTTTTTTTTTTACTAAAAAAACATATATCGTCACATTCACTTCGAAGAAAGAAACATTTTATATATCAAAATTGGGCTCTGTTGTTGTTCTTGCGATGGCTATAAACAGATTGCAAAAAATATAAAGAAAAAATGAAAATTTAAGCCAATCTTTGGAGCGAGCCCGAAGCCCGAAAAAAAGTAACTTTTATTTAAAAAACCATATCGTTACCTTCCCTTGGAATTTAGGAGCGTTTTATATATCAAAATTAAGCTCTGTTATTCCTCTGTTGATGGCAAAAAATTAATAATTGATGAAAACTAATAATTTTTAACATTTCTATGACACAAAACCTGTGCCAAGCAGGGATTTTGAAAAAATTGTTTTTTTTTTTGAAAAAAAAATATCTTCATAAACACGCTGAGTTTAGAAACGTATTATACATCAAAAATCAGCCCTGTTGCAGTTCTAACGATTGCAAAAAATTGCAGAAAAAAAATACTGAATACTTTATAACAAAAAGTGCAGAAAATTTTTTGAAGCGATATTTGAGGCCAAATACGGTCCCCCAAACTGACCTTATGATCTTTTTCATCCAGAAATATAGCTGTTAACGCACATCTATAACAAAACTGAATACGTATCAACCAGTTGAGACATTTTTTTCTGGATATCTCATCCCTGAAAGATTTTTGTAAGAAAAACTGAAATTTTTTTTAGGGTAGGCAAACACAAAAAATGCACACCCAAAAAAGCATGTCGAAACGACCGTTTTTAAAAACTTTGACTTTTTTTTTAATTTTGGTAATTTTCATGCATCGAATTAAGTTCTTTAACTAGAATTACGAGTGAAATAATATAGTTCAGCGACAGAATAGACTATTTCAACCGTAAAATTCTGAAAAAATGATACCTCTTGCAATAAACATTAAAAAAACCTGAAAAATCGGGTTGTAACTCGCCCAACTAACCATTCTGCAACTTCAATCATTACCCTGCTAACAATCAATGAGTTTAGGAAAAGTTACTGTCTCAATTGTACCAGAGTTGTATAAAAACAAGAAAGTTATGGCATAATTTAAAGAAATTATCGATGAAAATTATCAACACTAGAAATTTATATCGAAATTAACACGCCATTTTGAGGATTTTGAACTCTTCAATTTGCAGTTTATAAAAATTAACAGCGCGATACGAGCAGGAAAATTATCTTCGAAATTGAGAACCGGG
>NC_087069.1:22022654-22043589 GCF_963678635.1 Symsagittifera roscoffensis
AAAAACAATTTTGTGACAGATTATTCCTGTCTTACGCAGAAGTCTTACGCATAAGTGAAACTGCAAATATCGCACAACTTTTACTTAATCAGAAAACAGACCATCAGAAACTGTTATTCATAAAATGTAATGTTATCTGGAAAAAACTCTGCCCTAATAATGCGCCGTCAATTTCTTTGAAAGTAGTGAGATAGGGACCAGTTTTGAGTTTATGTAAGTGCTATCAATTGTTCTAGATAGAAACCAGTTTGAGTTTATGTAAGTGATATCAGTTCTTCTTACTGTCTGGGGACCCGCTGTCGTGACCTTGCGATCTCTAACGTCCGATGGGATCTGAAAAAAAAGAGTGCAGTAAGATTTCGATTTGATGCCTAACAGTTTGTCTACAATACAACTTATCAACAACCTTCTTGATTTTCTAAACTTACGACTTTAACATGCCGCAGCCAGCAGAGAAAAAAGGAGGGGGAAAATCCACTAAACATAGTAGCATTTTGCGAAACACGAACACCGGAACCTCCAGTTTACTGGGAGGAGTGGATAATTAAATTTCACTGGGGGATGATAGCAAAATACGACATTGATCCTGATGATTTCTATTTTGCGAATACTCTAAATGCGGCGGCTATCACGGCGTTGCCTGAAGAAGTCAATGGGAAAAACCGTCTCGACTCGGAAAAGAAGTTAAAGTCTAATCTATATCTTTGTATCGGAGACGAGGCGCAACGGATATTCAAAGCACGAAAACCGACTGTTAACATTAAAACGGTACGGTACCCACGGGTCCTGGATGAGATCCAAAATGTTTTCCAACGATAGAGGAATGTAACTCATGAACGGAGACTTTTCTACGGACGAAAATAACGTGAGAACGAAACGTTCGAAAAATTCCACGCGGAACTAAGCGCTCTGGCAGGTAGATGTGATTTTGCAAATGCGGCCGAAAATGTTCGTGATATTTTCATTATGAATATGCAGGAATCGGATTGCCAACGAGAATTATCACGATCAACTAAGTTACCTGAGGAAGTTTAACGGATCGCCTTATCATATGAACGTGGTGAGCGCGCATACAAATCATATACGGGAAAACCAGCTTCAACAGCTCCGGCAATTTCAATGAAACAAGAACCGGTAAATAACAAAAGAAGGGGACAAGGATTTTTTCGAGGTCGAGGACGTGGGGGACATGGAGGATACAACCAAGGATCAAGTAGTAGTGGGGGAAGCGGAAATAAACGTAGGTGTTACAATTGGGACGCACCAAATTTTACCCTTGATCACATCGCGAGCTGTCCTGCAAAGGTAGCAACATGTAACTCGTGCCAAAAATTGGGACATTTTGAACGAACATTTCGAGGAAATAGACGAGGTACTAACCAATGGAGAGAACGAGGACGAGTTGGATTGGTTGGAGATAAAAATGAGCATCATCAGAGTACGCATAACGTAAATGACTTGAATGAAGATACAGTGTCGTGATTGAACCAGCAGGGGTGCGGGGAAAATCAATCCATGACGTCAGGATCGGACGACTACATAGTAATGTCAATAAAAAGGAAGAAGAATGAGACTGAACTGAAGATCCCTGGGGCCCGTGTTCAAGTTGAGGCGTCAGGGAAGAAGATGTGGTTGTGGATAGATAGTGGTTCCCCAGTGACTATTTTCAGCATAACCGACCTAAAAACAACGTTAGGTAAAGCGAATAATCAACTACAGCCATCAAAAGATGAATTTCTGGATTACAATAACAATCGATTAAACATAATGGGGAAGGTAACAGTGATGATGTCATTAAACGGCTGGGCAGCACCAGCACCTGTGTCAGTAATATCCGGGAATCATCAGTCAATCCTGGGGCGCGATCTGATGGGCACCCTGGGCCTCGAGTTAGTCCAACGAAAGAAAGTGATGGGAATCACATGGGAAGGGATCAGTCAAGAGGAGGAGGAATATGACGAATTGCAAACATACTTCTGTAAGTTGTACCCAAACCTGTTTACTAGGATAGGGATGATCCGGAATGCGTAATTAAGAGCTGAATTTATTGAAAATTTGAGGCCTATACAACAAAAAGGACGCAGGAAGCCAATCAGTCTAGACGATAAGGTGGATAAAGAAATTCATCGGCTGATGAATGAAGGGCATATCGTAAAATTACAAGAGTGCTCAGATAAGTATTTCGTCTCCCCTATCGTGATTACAGTAAAAAATGATGGAAGTATAAAATTAGCACTGGAATCAAGAGAATTGAACAAGCAGGTACACAAGAATAAGTACCAAATGCCAAATATTGACGAATTAGTAGACGGAGTAAGTCAGATTATCGCGGAGAAAAAAGCGGGGAATGTATATTTTGCAACGTTGGATTTCACATATGCGTACGGACAAGTCGCCTTAGAACAAAAAAACGAGCGAGCAATGCAATTTCTCACTAGTCTGTGGGAAATCCACGGGGACTTATCGTTTTAAAAACGGATTTTACGGACTTACGTCGATGCCGGCGGAATTCCAAAAAGTAATTGATAATTTAATTAAGGAGTTCCTCCAAGCTAACGCGTTTTTTGATGATATCTTAATTGATTCAAAAGGAACTAAAGTCGAACACATTGCGTTGGTGGAAAAGATATTGAAAAAGCTGGATGTCTCCAATGTCGCGTTACAATTGCGAAAATATGAAATTGCGAAAACAGAGTGCCAATGGCTCGGATTTCGAATTTGGGAATGTGGTATCACGCCCATAGTAAGAAAAACACAAGCAATAGAAGACCTGAAAACCCCAAAATCTGGAAAGCAGTTGAAATCTTTAATGGGTTCACTACACAGTTTACACAAATTTTTACCCAAACTCGCAGAATTAAGCGCATCTTTAAGGCCAATACTGGGTCAAAATAACGATTTTGTCTGGACACCCGTTTGCGAAAATGCGCTCCAACAATTAAAATCGCTGGTGGAAAAAATTGTCGATTTACGACACTTCGACATTCACCGTGAAAGTAGAATTACTTGTGACGCTAGTCACGATGGTTTAGGGGCCGTGTTAGAAAAGTATTGCGCCTCCGGGTGGCATCCGATTTCGTTTGCATCCCGTTACCTTAATCCGGCTGAGAAAAAATACGCTACAAACGAATTAGAAATACTCGCGGTAGTGTGGGCCACGGAACACTTTCGAAATTATATATACGGCCGGTATTTCACAGTAATATCTGATCATAAAGCGCTACTTACATTGTTGAATTCGTCGCCAAAAGGAAATAAAACATTTTTCAGTCAATTAACTCGATGATATGATCAACTGGTGCCATACGACTTTAAAGTTGAACACAGACAAGGCTCGAAAATGAGGATGGCTGACTATTTGTCTCGGTTTTTGTCCGCAGAGGCACCCGAGATAAGTCATTACGATGAAAATTTTACAGTAGTGAAGATAAGAATGATAAACGCGGCGTTGAGGCCCAAGGATAAAATGAAGCCTAGGGGTCAGCAAGTGAATAAAATTAAGCCAAAACCGACGGTAGGGGGCGAACAGTCATGTTTCGACACAACGAAATCAGATTCATCCAATGAGAATGAAAGAAAAGACGAATATGCAAATATTCACCGTGAGCACGAACGTTAAATAGAGGGCGTGTTTACATGCAACCGGCGGTTAACCAGTCAGCGTCGAGATATTTGCATACCGGCGGAAATATGCAAACATCGAAGAACAAGATTCAGACGTTGTTCTCATTGCTTAAATTACAGTTGCAAGCATAAAAGTTTGGTTAAATACAATCGCAATCTTTTCAGTTCGACTATTTACAACAGCAAGCCTCCTACGTTGAAAATTTACAGTTGCAAACCATTCATCTTACAAGATTACAGTGAAGAGCCATCTACTTTAAAGAATTACAGTAGCAAAGATTACAATGAAAAGCCATTTACTTTAAAAAATTACAGTAGCAAACCCCAAATTCGGAATAATTTGAGTAACCTAAAATATACAAAAATGAGTAATTCGCCTGAAAAAAATGATCCTCCAACTTCGACCATCGTCAACACATCAACTAATTAAGGAAATTTGAATCTAAACGTTGTACTGAACCGCCTAAATCAACCTTCTAGCGTTAGTTCGGATTCCGACATTGAAATGATACCACACGAAAACTTGATATTAAACAGACTAATTCTAAAAAACTAAATACAATCATATCCTTTCCACACCAGTTCCCCGGTTTATCTTACCCAATTGTACAAAACGACATATGGATCTACTCTATAGTGCCATCAGATAGTAAAATAGTGAAGAAAATTGAACACCCGGAAGTTTTGAATTTAAAATTGATAGAAGCAAACATTGAAAAAGATCCATTTATGAAGACCATCAGAGATAACATCAGAGACAAAAACCCACGAGCAAAGGAGATAATAACAAGACTAGGACAATACTACGGCCAGCATTACAACGATTTTGCAGTACGTGAGAACTGCCTGTGGATGGACGGCCGGTTAGCAATACCGAAGCATCTATCATCAGCAATTCTGAACCGTCTACATTACAACCATCATGGGCGGGACAAAATGTTCGCTGCAGCAAAAGACGTGTGAATACCCCTTATGCATCGGAACATCGCGGATACAGCAAAATACTGCAAAAGTTGCTTAGAAGCAGGTAAAAACCCTAAACCGGACATTCCAAAAAGTGACATGGGGGAAACTTATGTGCCTAAGGAACCAAATGGTTTGGTCCAATTAGGGTTCTGGGGCCCAGTAAATTAAGTAAGGGGTCCGAAAAAGTATGTACTTGTAGCAGTCGATACGTTCTCGCATTGGCCGTCGGCGTATGTTTGTTCAAGCAACAAATCCAAAAATGTATTGAAGTTCCTAAGGAAGTACATAAATACTCATGGACACCCAAGGAAATTGCACATGGATCAGGCTACGGGTTTTTCTCTAATGAAATTCAAAATTTCTATAACTACGAAGGTATCAAACTCATTAAATCTCCGGTTACGGACCATCGCGTGACAGGAATGGTTTAATGAACTATTTGTTAACTTATCTGTGTTAACTTATCTACTACGTGTTAACTTATCTTCAGGAAAATAAAAACTAGAAGTTTGGAGCAATGATATCACGTGCGCTCAGCGCGTTACGGTTCGTGCCACATTTTAAAAGAAAACTAACGCCTTTCGAAGCATACCATGGACGAGAAGCAAATACGGCTCTGCGAAATTTAACGAAAAAGCCGTCATTGAAAAACTTAAATTGGAACAATGTTGTTAACCAAAAGTTATCTTGTTTAGACAAGGCGGGAAACCTCCCGGAAGTTGAACTCACCCTAGATTGGTAGAAGAGAAGTGATTTGGTGTACGCCCCTCAAAACAGGAAAGGTCCAATCTTTTTGGATGACGATGTGGTAGCGGATCCCAGGGCTCAGAAAGTAGTTGACCCCAAGGAAATAAGTCCACCGAAAACTCCAACATGGCTCAAAAAGCATAAAACCAATTCAACGACCGTATACCAGAGGACCGGAAAAACGGATCCAAAGGATCGAAGAAGGTATAAACGTTTGCCATTAAAAATTGAAAAATTGACTAAGCATACGGTGCAAATGGAAAAAGGGTCATTACTAAGGCGGAGTGGTGTTTCTTTTAGATCGGCGGCTGAAGAAAGCCTAATTGAGAGTAGAAGCGATGAGTGCACCCCAGAACCGAGTAGAAATGTACATAGTACCCCGGCCCCAAGTGAATCCAACAAGTATAATCGCAAAGCCGAGGAGGATCGAATCGCAATGGAAAACGCAAGAAGATCGACGAAACAACGGATAGTGGAGTACAGTGCGGACGAGAGCGAGGACGACGAAGATAGCGAGTGGGAAATCGAGCGAAATGAACCAATTAAAAGTGCGGCGAACGAAGGAAATGATGTACCGTCGGTTAGGAAGAAATCACCAAGATCCGTCAGTGGAAAACGAAATAAAAACCAGCGTGAAACAGCGACGAGGAAATCAACACGACAGAGACGCGGAGTTGACGGGGGGGGGGGGGGTTATGATCCACCGAATAGAACACAAATGAGAAAACTGACAAGAAAAAGGAAAAAGAGGAAAAAATAAACCTTAAGAGAGGTTTGGCGGGTGAGAAAACTCAACGTAAACTAAAACTTAACTAGTACATTTATATAATACGAAAAAGTAACAAAGAGTTGATAAATTTTATATCTAACGCTCTAAAATTTATTTGCGGTTGCCCGAATGAGATTTAGACCAGTTTTGAGTTTATGTAAGTGCTATCAATTGTTCTAGATAGAAACCAATTTGAGTTTATGTAAGTGCTATCAATTCTTCTTTCTGTCTGGGTACCTGCTGTCGTGACCTTGCGATCTCTAATGTCCGATGGGATCTGAAATAAAAGAGTGCAGTAAGATTTCGATTTGATGTCTAACAATTTGTCTACAAAACAACTTATCAACAACCTTTTTGATTTTGTAAACTTACGACTTTAACTTAACGATTAGTTTTCACCAGAAACAGACCATCAGAAACAATTATTCATAAAATGTAATGTTGTCTGGAAAAAACTCTGCCCAAATAATGCGCCGTCAATTTCTTTGAAAGTAACTGTGGTCTCTGCGATTCGCAGAGGATCTATTCCCGGATCGAGGTCCGTGACTCATGTCCAGACCTCGCGAACTAAATTTGGCATGTCCAATTTTTGCGATCAACTGTAGACATGCCCCGAAACTCGTTTTTTTCCTCACATTTGCGACCAAAATGAACCGTCTTGTTTTTGGCGACCGAGACGTAGCTGGCGCGGCCAGAAATGTGTGACACATAATTGGTATGTCGAGACTTTTGCGACCAAATATCGCAACTAACAGACTTTTGCGGCTGTAAAGTTCAGCTGTGGCTTTCGCGACCAAGGCGGAGAAGGCATAATAAGGAAACGACGCGGTAGACACGACCAAACCCAGCCATTTCTGAACTTTGGCGACCGAAATGGGGACGACTCGACTTTTGCGACGAATCTGGAGACGGCGCAACCAAAAATTTTTTTTTAAGATATGATCAATTGAAGACTATCCAGTGTGTTAAGGATAATAAGTTTCTCTTATTTCCTCTCATTCAAGACTGAGTAATTCCTATTTGATAAGAACAAGTTTTTCTCAAAAGCTAACCCAACGGTTTTGAAAAGATTGTTAGCAATGGGAAGTCCGGCCACTCCCTTGTGTCTGCATACTCTCATAATCTCTTTTTTTAACCTTACCACACTTTCTACAGCCTTCGAAAAAGCGTGTGGGGGAATTTTCGACCCATACTTTTGAGTTTCTTACATTTTCTCAAAAACTACCCTCCCAAATCTGAGATTTTGGGCTCAATGGACAGAAAGGGTTGCGGGAAGCTCTCGTGCATAAGCGGCTACGCCGTAATTTTTTACAAAGTAAGTTATGGCCGTCAAAGTTGTCAATTTTTCTAATTCTTGACCTACTTTTGAAAACTTTTAACTTTTCTCGAAAAATACCCTCCAAAATCTGAGATTTTAGTTTGAATCTAAAATCATTGCTGTGAGGAGCTCCCCTGCAGTAGGGATAGCGCCCAAAATATTGTGCACAAAAATATACCCTCGGAAAAGTAAAAATTTGATTTTTTGACAGTTTTTTGAAACTTTTAGGTTTTTCTTAAAAACTAGGCTCCCAAATCTGAGGTTTTAGTTACAATGAGTGGAACGGTTTGTGAAGAACTCTGCTAGATAAATGAGATTGCCTAGATTTTGTACACAGAAAGTTAGGACCCACCAAAAATTCAAAATTTTGATTTTTTTGACCATTTTTAAAAACTTTTAGTTTTTCTCGAAAACTATCCTCCGAAATCTGATTTTATTTTCAATCAAATAAACGTGTTGTGGGAGACTCCGCTGCATAAGCAGTAGTGCCCAAATTGTTGTACATAAATTGAGTAGAACGCATTGCGAGGAGCTCCACTGCATAAGCGGCTACGCTTTAACTTTTTTGCAGAATTTATGACTCTCGAAACAGTCAAGTTATCAATTTCCTTGCCAATTTTTGAAACTTTTTTTCTTTTTTTTTCAAAAACAACCCACTCAAAACTAATGAGCAAAATTTAAAGCATCTTTTCATCTAACAAGCGTTTGTAATCACATCATTATTAAAGAAAACTGAAGTAAATGTTGAATATAACATAACTTGAAGTCTTTAAAATGGGATTTACTTTTCGTTGCTATTTTGCATTTACGTTTGTCCTTCCGTATCAGCAAAAAAGTTTCAAAAATTATCAAACAGGCATTTCTAGATCCTTGAGAAAATACTCATCCGATTTCCAAAAAAGAAAACAGGAGAAGTCCGCGTACTCCCTGTGTGCCTGCATAATCTCATAATCTCTTTTACGTTACCCCAATGATCAATTGAAGACTATCCAGTGTGTTAAGGATAATAAGTTTCTCTTATTTCCTCTCATTCAAGACTGAGTAATTCCTATTTGATAAAAACTGATTTTATGAAAATGTATGAGATCGTGTTTTCTATTTTTTTGAGACGTTTTGGATTTCTTTCGTTTTTCTCAAAATCTAACCCACCGGTTTTCAAAAGATTGTTAGCAATGGGAAGTCCGGCCACTCCCTTGTGTCTGCACACTCTCATAATCTCTTTTTTAAACCTTACCACACTTTCTACAGCCTTCGACAAAGTGTGTGGGAGAATTTTTGACCCGTATTTTTGTATTTCTTACATTTTCTCAAAACCTACTCTCACAAATCTGAGCATTTGATTTGAATGAATAGACTAGGTTTTGCGATGCTCCCCTGAATTAACGGCTACGCCCAGAGTTTTTTTACCCAAATGATTTGACCATTAAAAAAGTCAACTATCACGCATTTACCGCAATGGCATAAAAAATTTTTTGAAAATAAGATTTTTAAATGTGGTTCGATATAGTTTTGAAAATACCGATTATTCGAGATCTGATGATGGGAGAATGTGTTACGAAAAAAGTTACAACCGACTGCATACAAAATCAATTTAACATGCAAAGACCAAGTTGATCACCATATATTAGTTTAGCTTAGTCTCATCTCGATTTATCACAACCTCTAGTTGGTTATGTTTATCAAAAAATGAGCGTGCAAAATTCTTTTTCAGAACAGCAGATTGTACTTTCATAGGTATTTGAGCATACCTTTCAAAAATAAAAAAAAACACATTGATAATTTGTTCTAATCTCAAGCAATCACCCAAGTACACATATTTTTAACTGTATTAATTTTCTGATTTAGTTGAGAAAATAAAATAGCTGTTTGTATCCTTAATGCTCAAATTCTAATTTTCAAGCGATATTCTTTTGGCTCAAGTTCACAAAAGCAAATACTTAGTTATGAACCCCCATGAACTTTGAAGTCCCAAATTCTTGGTTGTGAAAACTGTACTAGAAAGTTTTTGTTTCTATGAACTCAAGAATGAATTTTTATCCTATTATCAATCTAATTTTGTTCAATTAGTTCTCTTCTCATGTTTAACCATTTCCTTCGACAAAGATGAGTACGGATGAAGCGTTTTTGAAAAAGATAATGTAAATGGCACAAAAAATCAGTGGGTGCATATTAGGTAGCCAACAGGAAGCGAGTTGAATACAAAAATTAGAAAGCTCCAGAGCGCCTTTACTCGAAAGCACGATTGGTCCAATTGAATCATTCGTGCCTATTGTAGAGTATTTATGCGCATAATCGCTATGATCGTTAATTTTGATGAATTTTGTGTGATACGACATTTGAGATGGTGCAGCTCAACAAAACTGCCCACTATATTAATGCGAAGTTTCAAGTGATTCGACCGTTTCTTCACCGTGTTGAGATCATTTTTGGCTTTAATTTTCAATACAGATTTTTTAAAAACGCAAAAGAATTGATCTGAAAAAACAATCCCCAAAAGTTTTTAAAAATTTTTTGAGCTATTTTAGGTTGGCTAAATCGAACTTTCGAGCTTTTCCAAAGCACTAAAAAGACCTTGTTTTGTCCAAATATTCTGCGCCGCAGGCAAAACTTGGAAAAAACAGGCCAAGAAGGCGTTCTTAGATACTTTTTGGAAACATTTGACGGTAAAATCGCGTTTTTTTGGCGCGCACTCCCCGCTCAAAATTGGTATATTTAGGCGCCTAGGGGCCTTTAGAAAAGTTTTAGGGTCAGTCAGCCAAAAATGGATATCAAATTAGTACAAAGGGACCCTTTGGGTCGGCAGGGGGTCGATTCCCTGAGTGGTTGGGGGAGGGGGGTTTGGGTTTAGCCCCCCGCCCCTTCCCCCCTCCTTAATCCGCTGGTGCCCGCAACCCAGAACTTGAAAGAAAATCAAAACCGCGTACCGAGCACAAGTAATATTTCCCAGTGTTTCCTGATTCTTTTATCTTTTATTGTTCCATTAAAAAAATTATGAGGAATGTTCGAGCTCAGGTTATTTTTCTTTTTCAGCCATTTTTCGATCTTTGAACTAGCAATTTTTGATGGAATGTTTTCACTATCCTCTGAAAAGTATTCATCATGTGCCCAGCAAAAAACAATATTTGAACTGTAATTTCGCAAAGATATTTGGGACTAACTTGCCAACTTTAATTCAATTTGGGAGAAATAACCCTCATTTTGTCTCAGCCAATAAGCGTCAACTGCGAACTAAATTGAATCTACTTAACAATTTATTTATTTCGTTTTCAGGAAAGAGGGGGGGGGGATGGGTAATTGCTACGTAGATCAAACTACTATTTGAATCCTCTCTGTAATATTTTGAGGTATCCAATTTTGGCTGGCTGACAGCGCCTAGACGCCAAAATATGCCAACATGCCAATTTTTGGGAGGGGGGGGGTAGCGCACGCCAAAAAAACACGAGTTTTTTAGTCAAATTTTTCAAAACCTGGAGAACGCCTTTTTGGGCTGTTTTTTTTTTAAATTGGGGCGCAGAAAATTTTTGTCAAAATAGGGTCTTTTTGATGATTTGGGAGAGCTCGGAAAATCAAATTGGTCGGCCAAAAAAATGTCGACAAAGATTTGGACATTTTTTGAAAATCTGCCCTCCCGCCTCGAGAAAATCCTAGATCCGCTCCTAATAGGAGTGACAATTTTTCAATAGATGACATAGGAAGGGTGGGGTGATTGTTAAGTAGATCCACTAAATCATTCAAAAGATATTTGGCAAAAAATTACTTAACGCCTGAGATTTATTATTATTACTAAGTGCACGAGATTAGGCATTCTTTAATTATGTATGTATAACCCGACTAAAAAAGAACTGAAACAATTCAAATTGGTGCATTTTAAAGCGCGGAACTATAGAAATACATGTTTTTTGAACGTTAGTTTTTTCATGGAAAGAACGTCTTATATTCAATGAAAACCTACGAGCCTCGATAACGTCGTTGTTTGACAAAATTTCAATCAATTTAAGACAAACAGTTTTTGAGATGGCAAACAAATATAAAACTTTCTTAACCCTAGTTGAAATACAGCTCAAAAATTGCTCAAGATTTGAGCGGTTTGAGCGTTTTTATAGACTTTGCGCTTTATCAGCTAAAATGCTTGCAAGAAACGACCAAACCGTTCAAAACCGTTCAAATTCTGGCTATTTTTTTTGAATTTTTTTTAAAAAAATTTTTTAAAAAAATTCTCCTTCCGATGTATTCGTTAAATTGCACACAGAATGTGAACTTTAAAAGTCTGAACTTCTAACATTCCGTAACGCCAAAATATAAGCCGAAAAACAACCTAAAATGCTCTAGGATCCAAAAAGCAGCCGTCAAGTTTGATTACGTGTCCGAGAAACTCAAATCAAAACTGCTCAACATTTTTTTAAAAATCCAATATTAGTAGATCAAAAATGTGATTTGTGTTTAGCGCCTTTTCCAAGCTCTACTGCAAATTCTGACCCTTTGTAAAACTTCAAATCAAACTCAACTTTGCCCTCACACCCTCATCACAGAGGAGAGGTATCACTCAACAACTATGGCAACATATAGACATATGCCTCTATTTGGCGTGGACGATGATGTTTCTGTTGAATGTCCGGGATGCACTAAAACCTTCTATTACACAGAAGATACCTTCGAAATCCCATGCGGACGTTGTCTTTGTAAGAGTTGTGCTATGGAACTTGCTTCAAAGACAGTGCAGCATTGTCCAAATAAGGAATGCAAAAGCCACAAAGTGTCACCCAGGCGATGCCTTGAACTCAAATTTGAGGATTACCCTAGCAGACCTGCATCAGCTTTGGACAAAAACTCGATTGTCTTGCCACCCCCAGAACAAGGTTTGTTCATTTTAAAAAACCAGCTAAATTGCGTCTTGCTATCTCTGAATATCGGTGTTAACGCAATTTGAAGACAATCTTTAGCAGCTGTGCGATAGAAGCAAAGCAAATTTTGGATTAAAAGGCTTGAAAAAAATTGATACAAATCTGAAAGTGAATTGGTTGAATAAAGTGCAAAGTTTGGTGGGTAGTAGTATTGCTTTGCCGAAAAAAGTTCGAGCCTGAAAACACTTGGCAAGTAATTGTTCCGACTTTCAAAAAATGCGGGCGTGACAAAATATTGTTTTTAGCTGTTTATTCGTTTTTAAAAAAAAACAAAAAAAAATGCCAGAGAACAAAAATTATTACGAGGTCAAAATGTGCAATTGCGCATTGTAAGCGGATTTTGCAACCTTGCTAGTTTTCTTTGGTCTTCTTCGCCGTTTTGGATTTCACAAACAATGACTTAAAAGATTTTACCGCTCAAAATCGCTGCAAAAATAGAGAAATTTGCAGAATCCGCAACCGTTTTTGTGGAATCCAGATTCGTTTGTGGAATCCACGAACAAATAACAAGACACGTGTATAATTAAATTGAGCTGTTTCCGAATCCGCAAATGTAAGCGGAATCCGCAACTTGTAACTGGAATCCGCAAATTGTAAGTGGAATCCCCATTCTGTTTGGGGATTTCGTTTAGATATATGTTTATATGTAGTTGCATTTGAAGTTATAACTTTAAACTGCAAGGCAGTCACTAGCAAGTTCAATCTCAATGACTAATTAACTATGTTCATCAGCTACCTTTTGAAATGCCTAATGTTCGATCTGAATTTCTGTCTCAGTTTTTGGGAATAATGGAATCCCAAATAGTGACCAGTATTTTTGATCGATGGATTCCCAAATACTCACCTAATTCGGCGACATGTTGCGCATTGTGTTTCCATACACTCTCAATGCTTCGACTCCAAATAATGAGTGTATTCCATATTTGCTCCATATTATTCCAGTATTTGAGAATCCATCAATCTCAAATGCTGACCAGTTTTATGAATCAATGAAATCCAAAAAACTAACAAAAATAGGCATTTTTTTCTGCGGTGCGTTTTAAACATTCTCACCAATGACACCAAATAATGAATTTATTCCATATTTATTCCATAATTTTCCCGTACTTGAACATCCATCAATCCTAAATACTGACCAATATTTGGGATCGATGGAGTCCCAATTACTGACATAAATTGGCGATATTGTGTGCGTTGTGTTTCTTTACATTCTCAACCCAGTGACTCCAAACAATGAATTTATTTGGTGTTGTGTTTCAAAACTATGATCCCAAAAATTGTTTGCTGGGATACGTGTCCCAAATACTAAAAGATGACATCTACCAATTTAATTAACAAAGGTTCTAAGATACGTTCGTGGATTCCACTGAAGGATTAAGTCCTTGCCTTTAGATTTCTCCTTAAAAAATAGGAAATCCAGCTCTAGCTTTCAATTGTTCATATGTAAGTTCAGTAATAAACAAAAGTCGGAATCCACTTACAGTTTGCGGATTCCACTTACATTTTCGGATATCAGTTACTTTTTGCGGATTTCACTTATAGTTCCGGAGTAAAAAATAACTAGCTATATTCGTTTGTTGCGGAATAGGCGACACAACAAATATCTGACGAAACTTTTGTTACAGTTACTTGTACGCGAAATCCACGGAAAATTAGAAAATGGAATTCACTTACATTTTGGAACATGTTTTAAAGATTAGTTTCGGATAAGATATGAGGAGGAACTTTGTATTCGGAGGTGCTTTAGGTTTTTCTTATTTTTTGTTTCCCACAAACAATTAGGTACCACAAATAATCGTTAGACTGCAATGAGTGATATATCATTTTTAAGACCTTTCAATCTGATTGAACCAAGTTAAAATTGATTTTCTGTTTTATTGCAACAGCGTAATTATGCTTAATTTCAGCCTGGAAAAAATGGTTTTTATTCAAATGAAGTTTGCTTTTAGAGGTTTTAGAGCCTCATTAGGTATCAAAACGACCAAAAACCTCAAAAACAAAATTTGAAAAATTTCGAACTTTTTGAGTTCAAATTTTTTTTTTTACCATTTTGTTCCCGTTTTTCTGGTAATTTTTCTACAGAGTCTGTTTCATCAATTTGCCTGTTTTACTACGATTGTCAATTATGCCTAAGTTCTAGTAGTTCAATCAGATCTTTTTTTATCACACCCCGCAGAACAAACGACGCTTAATTGAAAAAAAAATCCGTGCTTCTTGCACAGTAATAGGCATTACTGGTTTTAATTTTTATTTGTTAACTCATAGTTTTTATCAGCTTTCAATCTATTTTTGAAAGATTGTCAAAGCTCTAAAAGCATCATTTTGTCATGAAACTTTCAATACGTTTGTCGAAAAACTGCCTAAAACAGAACTTTCAATTCGTTTGTCGAAAAACGGCGTAAAACAGAAGTATTTCGTGTAGATTTTTTTATACCACGCCAAAAACACGACATTAAATTCAAAATTTTTTTTCGTAACTTTAACGACTATGGTCGCAACAATTTGTGCTACTTGCACAGTAACCTTGATTTTAATTTCGAATGCTATTTCATAGTTTCATGTTGATTTTTGATCTGTTTTTTGAAAAATAGGCAAAATTTCAAAAACATCATTCTGCTATGAAGTTTTCAATACGTTCAGCTTTCAATCTGCTTTTTTTGCCTCAATCATATTGATGATCAAGCATATTGATGAAATTTTTTAAAAAAATTCGAACACGTTTATCACGCACAAAACCAATAAATGAAGAATTTATTCTTTTTAATTATATAAAAATTTTGAAACAAAATTTCAATTCATTCGGTTTTAAATTTTTGAAACAATTTTTTCGAACGGAAATTTTTGTGTACCTGTGAAGAAATCAACTTTATTTGTTTTTTAGTTTTTTCGGCCTTGTAATGGCCTCTGATGCAACGAAAAATGTATTTTTTTAATTTTAGATTAGCAGTTGCAGGCAACTTTTGTTTATACTCCAGGAGATTTTTACCAAACTAATTGCTTTATATTATGAAGAGATAATAAACTATACCCTGGCCCTCCAAACTTGGGCAAAACTAATGTTTTGAGAATTTGTTGGATCGAATAAAAATTGAAAAAACACAAGTTTTTTTACAAAACATCACAAGTGTTTGATGTGCAGAAAAAACTTCACAAAAAAACCAGAGAATAGTTTTTTCCTTGTCACGTGAAATTGGCTATGAAGGTTAAATAACAGACAAAAAGTTTTTCAACCTCAAGTTTAATTCTTGCTGCACATGCAGAGCAAAGTCGACAATAGTTAGCACGGGTGGTGGTATTGAAATTTTGGCCCCAAAAAACTATATCGTCAAAAACAAGGATGACGTGAAAACAATGGAAAAAAAAACTATCTTTGAATCAATCTGGTTGGAAATAAGTCCACAATTTGTCACATTGACACATAATGTTGAAGTTTTCTAACTTTTTTTTGTTTTTCAGAGATTAAAAGCTTTTTTGAGGTCAAACTTCAACAAATATTTTGCACATACTGACTGGTCTATCGTATACCAGCAAACAAATGCACAAAACATGTTTTCCGGTTTCATTGATTTTTTGAAAAAAAACTAGTTTGGAAAAGCATTTACCTATTTAAAACAAAAATAATTAGATTAAAAACTACTTAAAATAAGAAACCATGGTTAACAAATAATATTAAGCAGATGATCAAGGAAAAACATTGGTTTTTCAACAATTTTTCAACAATTTTCAAAAATGACTGAAATCAAAAGATGCAAATCAAATATTTTATAGGAAGGCAAACAAACCTTGTAACTAGACTTTTGAAAAACACTGAGAAAAATTATCATAGAACAGGTTTTTAGAAAATGATAAAAAATCAGAGAACACTGAAACTTAATTAACTCAAAGATGAGAAAAAAGTAATAATCACACAAAAACAAACTTTTCACATTCAAATTTAGACGAACGATTGACTGATTAATATGATTTAGCAAATTTTTTAAAGTGAGCTTACCCAGAACTATAAATGATTTTTCCGCGGTAAACACAAATAAAAAATCTTTCAAGGGTCAGGGAAAAGTTTTCCCTGTTAAAATTCATTCGAATTGGGGCAAATACTTGAAAAGAAATATTTCTGTCAATTGATAGCGTACAAAGTGAAACAAACTTCTGGTGCTATGAATATGCAACTTGGAGCATTAGATCTTCAAATTTTGCAACGGGTAAACACCTACAGCTGTCAAAATTTAATGCATCAATCTAAAAAATAATGGAAAAACGAAAGTTTTCATTCTCTGTGCTAACGACTTTCTTTCAAGTTTAAACGATTCAGTTTGCAGATGATACCAGTCTAATTTTGAACCAGAATTTCTCCAAGTTATTGCAAGGTTACTCATAAAATTTGCTGGATGACCTCGATGTTTTTATGGAACAAATCGTCTCTCATTGAATTCCAATAAAAAATTAACTTTAGCGATTTTTGAAACTGATGTAGTCTCAGTTGTTTTCTTAGAAATCACAAAACGTTTTCGGGGAGATATCTAGCAGCTTTTTTAGAACAAGATTTAAGTTTTCAACTCAACTTATCAATATATTTTTTGCAAAATTGCTCAATGAATCCGTTCACTATACCTTATTAGGAACATAAATTTCTTTAAGGTTCGGACTAGTGTCCTTAGTTTTATCCCAGACAAGAAAAGCGAAGTTTCCTTTAAAAACCTACAAGTTATACGAATGAACTGGGTAACAAAGTCTGGTTTTTTGTAAGAAGTTTGATGGAGCACGTGATCATACGATAAAAAAAATACCTCATTTAAAACTACTGATTGTGAATCTTCTCAATTTTTTCGATTGTTCGAAAAAATACAGGACACGGAAATGTTTTTTTTTGTACAAAACACGTGAATTGCATGAAAACGAGAGGACACTACAGGCAATACCCCAGAGTCGATTAAACAACAAAAAGGCAAAGAGTCAGGGTCAAGATGCTGCATTACAGAATGGAATTCAAAGCCTAAAAAATTAAACTCGTCACATCTTGATAAAAGTTCAAAGAAAAAGTAAGATGTACATTCTAGACAAATACGAATCAGTGCCAATTGCCAGAGCACTTGATCGATATAAAGTTCTTTAAACCAAAATTGCATAGAAAGCTAAATAAAATAAAAGTAAATAATTGGTGCCAGTGCAGTTCAATTTACATAGTTGGTTGTTTTTGAAAGTAATCATTCCTCGACATGTTTTATTAATCAAGATGTTAATAGAAACTAACATGTTCTGCAGGAAAGAAACAAAACGAGGATCGTAAAATATGTGATACTGGTGGTACTACAACATCATCCGTATCAAAAAAAATTTTTTTTGGCCTCCAGAGACGTCTCGAATAACGCTTATTTTGTCCAATGAGGAACCTCCAGATGGGCATTTAGGACAATTTTCGGTAAATATTTTTTTGATGCATGAGGTTTTACAGTAGAAATTTATATTGACAGCTACAAAAAATGCAAAAAACGGTTTCAAAAAAACTGGTTTTTAAATAATTTTTTGTTCGCATATATTTTATATTCTCTTAACGCTTTTTTGCTCTGAGTTATAGTTTCTAATTTGTGGTTGTCTATTTTTTTGTAGTCAAACTTTCAGGTGTTTTGACCGTTTATTTTTTTTTTCATCAACAGACTTTTTCAAGCTTGATGTGCCTGAACTGTCACAGAGAGAGTTCTTTGCCGCTACTGTATAACCAAACGGTTTAAACGGAAACCATCAACAAAAAAGTAAGAAATTAAAAGTTTGAGCAAGCTATTCTTAAAAAAACTTTTTTTCAAGTTTAGAAAGGCCAAGTACTGCTAGCTCAGGCGCCTCTTCAATCCGATCTCATTCTGAGTTCGCCTCGGTTGTTTCTTGTGAGAAACACCCAACTTCCACAATTCGCTACTTTTACCACATCTGCAAAGTGGAGCTATGCGAGGAATGTTGGAGGAACGAACCCGATGAAGTTGACTATCGCAAAAATAATATAGGATTCATCAAGGTCAATCTAGAGCCTCAAAAAAAGATCCAAAAACGAATTGTTGAAAACAAGAAAGACTGTCAAAAAATGAGCCGCATTTTGGAGGACTGGAATAAGATCGTCCGACAAGCACAGATTGCAGAAAGTAAACAAAACGAAGTTTTGAAAGCTAGCACAGCCAATCAGCTGGAGCAAAACTCAGACATTGTTCGCAATCTGATTCAAAATCACATCACGGATGTTCGTGACTTCAAAGAAACAATTTTGACCAAAGAAGAAAGCAGATAAGCATCTTAGGGGATGCTTGACAGCGATTATGATTACTTATCTATTCATAGCTCCTCGACGCTTGATGGAGGAGGGATCAGCAGAACTGAAACCCCAGTGTCTGAGGAGCTATTGGGCGCAGTTGGAGGAGGTGGCAATGGAAATGTGACTCCGGCTCAACCGAATAATAAAGTGGCTTCGACTTTGAAGAGAGGAAAAAAGAGAGAGTTGGTGCGAGTTACACAGAGTGCAATTGGCTATAAGGCGATTTGTTGTTATAGAGCTGTGTACAATACTGCCACGAAAGAAGTGTATTGTTGTGATGATTCCACTATAACAGGGTTAAGATTTAACCGGCCAAATGGGAAGTTTGAAGTGAGTAAGGAAATGAAGTTGAAATCAGACGCAAATAACGATGTAGAGGACATTACACTAGACAGCAATAACTCTCTCTATGGTTTGATTCAGAATGTGAAAAACTATGTGATGAGAGTGGCAGTGCTGGAGATAATGAAGGACAAGGAACTGATCGAGGAGAGAGAACTACTCGACACCGAGGGACTACTCAGTGGAAAAGATGTACCATGGAAATTTTGTGCTGTAGGCGAGACAGTGGCTGTGGTAGTGCTGGATTGGAGAGGATTTGTGAAGGAAAACAACAGTGTGACTTTGTATCGCAGTCATATCCGACAACAAACGGTACAACTCAATATCAGTTTAAACAATTTTCTTCTCCCTTATCGACTTGTGTTGGTGAATGAGAACCCACAGTTACTTCTCCATGATGGTACAACAATAGTAGTGATCACTCTGCCTTCACGACAAACTACAACAGCAACAACATCTGCGCATACTTCTCAATTAACTTCAAACACATCTCAAAAACTGCAGCCCAAATCCATCAAGTACGTTCGACTCTCTGGCATGGAGATGATTTGGTTTTTAGCATGGATACCATCTGAAGAAAGTGTGCATTCAGATGCTGCGGAAGGGTGCTTGTTTGCTTCAGATCCATCTGGTGATTTCTCTCATGTTTACAAAATAAATTTAGAAAAAGATATGGCAGAGGTGGCCGAAGGAGAGGAGAAAACAGTTGCCCCTATGGAAGGAATATGTCGACTAGATAACACATGCGTTCATTGTTCCATTGATAGCTCAACACTATTTGCTAGTACCAATTGGGAATGTGGAAAGCCAATGCTCCAATGCTTTGGGCTATATTAATTTTTAACAGAACGATTAAATGACAAATGAAAGATAAATTCCATCTATTAGTTTACTTTTGGTTCTCAATATATAAATTTTTTTCAGTTCATATTGAGCAATTCTTGCCGAATAAGGCTCACACTTTAAACTGATTCAAAATACATTTTCAGCACTAACAAAGCCTTACTTATTTCAATCTAATTCAAACTGTTTTCATCTCCCTCTATGGAACGACTTTCCTCTTTTTATTTTTTTTGATCAATAACGCAAAAAATGTAAAGAGCTCTACGTTATTATATTTCTTTCAGTAGTTGAATAAAAGATTTTGGAATATAATATTTTTTTAAATTTCTCAATTTATTTTGATGGTTTCTTAAATCAACATAACCAAAAACATTTTGCGATATCGGAAACGTACATTTTGAACGAAAACAGTTAATCGTATTCGAACAAAATCCTGTGAACAACGTTTTTTGCGTTCAGACAAATATGTCGGCTAATCGAAGCAAAATGATAACTTGGAAAATATGATGTCAATAACCAAGCAGCAATTGCCTTTTCCGGTTCGGTCAGATGCGATAACATTCGGCACTAAATTGAACTGCTCGTGGATCATGTTCGCATCTAATCTGTAAATCGGAAAGAACTTAGCACCACGGGGTATTAAGCGACCCAAAATAAGAAATTTTTAAAAACAATTGTCAATAATGAACTTCGATTGAAATTACGGAAACACAAAAAGAAACTAACATCAATTCCAAGCAAAGTTTTCCAGCCGACGACATCTTGTAGCAACCGAAAAGGTCAAAGGAAAATGGAAAAGTTTTGATTTATATAGAAACAAAAAGCCAAAGAAGCACCACCGAAAGTGAAAAAAATCTGTTTTTAAAATTTATTTCTGGTAGAACGAGCTGAGCTGCTGCGTTTGCCGCTATTGTTGACTCTCAATATTTCTCAGTCATTTTTTGAGTAAATTTCTGATTTGATCAACTTTCTTTCTTTCAAGGTAAAGTTTTTTAAAAACTTTTAAGTAAAATTTATTAATTTATTAGAGTGTAGTCTGAGACTGAAAGCCTCTTAAATGGTTTGTTCAGAGTTTGTATATACCTTTTTAACCAACCAGTCCCCGTGGCACTGGCGAACGAATTCTGCTA
>NC_087069.1:22043789-22091289 GCF_963678635.1 Symsagittifera roscoffensis
CTCAAAGTAAAAAAATTAGAGCTCACAATATGCTAAAAGTAACACTATATACTGGTATTTCTCCCTTGAACGTATTATGAACAAAATTACAGACAACTTGTACGCAAAATGAAACAAATAGAACAAAAATTTGGTTCTACTTTTGAGTTTGGAATGTGCAGGATTGTACAAAATGGGTGAATTTACAGAAATTACATGATGAAAAGTAAACTAGAAGAAAAAAAAATATACACTAAAAGATTCAAATCTGAACGGTACATACTAAAAACTTTGAAAAAAAAACAGAAAAGAAACATCATACTTATCTGAAAACGGACGAATGAGAAGAACTGTACTGACAAATAAAGTTTTTGTTAATATAAAAGTCTTCTAGTGTGTTTCTCAATTCTGATCAAAAGTTGACGATATTTTGCGCATGTTGTCTCTGTCCTTTGCGCAGGACAGTGACCTTGGATGGTACACCAGTTTTGTTACGATGAGAGAATTGAGCGTGGCTGATTCTAAGGATACTGACTGGGCTGCTACCACTGGGGTTGGTTTATTGAAAGTCAATATAATGTTTTTTCGGCTTTTTGGGTTTCCGTGGTGAATCTGCTTACGGGATCAAGAATTCTGAGATTGAATAATACGTAGCGCGTGCAGATGCAGTGTAAATACATTAGACTTATCATATAAGACTAAGAATGTTGCATACTTATTGTTCTTTTTCGCAAAATTTTCCACGAGTGCACGTTCTCCATAGATTTTTGAGTGTCTCTTGTTTCGTCTAGGTCTGGTAGTTGGCTTCGTCTCCATGGTTCCTCTGGTGAGCTAATTATTAGTACGCATTCCGACGCCGTGCCTCTAGTTTTGGATAGTCCCAGTAACCTGTTGGGTTGGTCAGCGACCGTTGGTCTGGTTGATGGGTCGCGTCCGTAAGTCGTCATCACCTGGAAAACTTGAGTCAAGATTAGGATCAGTGTGTATTTTCTGGAAATTATGCGCATTTATGTTAGAAAAATCATCGAAGTAATCGCCTATAAACTCGTCCCAGGAGTTACGGTTCAGAGAATAAGAGTAACCTGAGGTATGCTGAGACGACTCGGGTATTACTAAGGTTTCCACTGGGAGCCCCGTGTTGCGGGAAGTCAAAGTCGTACTATTTGGACTCAGTGTCGCCTGAAGTGGAACTATCCATAGTTACTTCTTTGGACGAGATAGTTTCTCTTTAATCAGTACCGAATGTCAAAAGACTATCAGATTAAAGAAAATCACAGCTTTCTCGAAAGGGAAAAATTGAATTTAGCAGTTGAGCAAAAACTAAGAATAGATACAACCGTTTCACCCTTCAAAGGAGGATGAGAAAAAAAACGAGATGACATAGACAGAACAAAAATGAGTTTGGAATTAAAAGGAATCGTACAAAATGGGTGATTATACCGACTTACTTAATGAAAAGAAAACTAGGAGAAAAAAATCGACACTAGAAGATGTATATCTGAACTGTACATAATAAAAAACTTTGTTCAGATACAGATTAAAAATTTTTCATAGTTTGTTGAGAATGGGCAAATGATAACTTTTGTACTCTCAGTTAAAATTTCAGTGACTATCAAGGTCTCCTAGTGTGTTTCTCAATTCTCAATCAACTGTTGACGATATTTCTTTCTCGTTGTCTCTAATTTTCTCGCTGTAGAGTGATCTGACATGGCACCGGGAAAACGATCAGTTGGTATATCCGGGAAACTAAGGTAATTGTTAATAGAACCATCATCGAAGTAATCTTCTATCAACCCATCCCAGTAGTTCAGGTTCAGAAAACAAAAGGAACCCAAGGTAGTCAGATGTGACTCGGTTAATAATATGGTTTCTATTGGGACCCGAGTGTCGCCGGATGTCGTGGCCAATTTTTTTCATTAAGCTGTCGACTGAGGATGAACTGTCCGTAGGTTATTCTTTGAAGGAGAGAGTTTTCTTTTTTGCGGCTAAGCTGGGTAACTTGTTACTATCATTTCTCATGGCTGTCAAATTTTAAAACAATATTGAGAAACCTTGGAGTATTCCCTCTGGAAAGAAACTATATCTTTCCCTTGGAAATATGTCCGACTAACGTATAAAAGGTATGCTTTCAAGAGTGACCCTGTGATCCAAAAAATCCATTATTATTTCTTTGACAGGAAAAAAATATGTTTCTCCATTTTTCCGATTAGTGTTATTCTGAAACGAATACCCCCTAAACTATAAGAAATAGCCAATACTTTAGCTTCCACAGTATACTCAAGTTTTTCTACAAGCCGGCCGTTGGATTTATGATCTCCCTTTGTATGTGGTTTCAAAATTAAACTTTTCACAGAACGATTTAAACACGTGAGAAAACAAGTCATTCTCCTGGGGAAATATAAAGGTGGCAAAAATTGTTTGAACGTTATATGACTGAGCTTGAGGAAGTTTTCTTACCTCTTTTCTGGATAGGAATTCGAAAAGCTTCCAAAGGTCCGGCGAAGTCGAAACTTACTTTCGCGTTAGCATATAACAGATCCGGACGTTTAGCCGAAGGGTTTATTCCACGAAAAAGTTCAAGATTTTAATCTGGCTGTCAAGCACTGATTAAATGACTTAAGGTGGTGTTAAATCATTGTTTAGAGGTGTGGCCAATAGATATATTAGTCCAGGAGTTCCATCATGATCTGGCCGGCGTGGGTTTATTGGAGCCTTGAACCGAACCCAAGTTTTTTTGTCTAAAAGCAAGAACGCAGCTTCTGTGTGCAGATCCTTCTCAAATTTTTTCATGTTTGATCCATGACTGCCCATCGGTCGAGCAATTTTGATAGATGTAATCAGGTCCCAGATGATTTTGTCTTCCTTAGTCCTTACTTTTAACAAATTCTTTGAACAGTGGTTTTCGGGAAATAGAGGTGATATGTGCAGTACTAGGACTGCTTTTGATCGTTCTAGGAGGGTAACTTCGGTAACAATTACTACCGGTTCTGACATTTTAGCTGTATCTTTTCCATTTTCGATGGGTAAGAAATTACCATTTAGTATGATGAAATGGAGTAAGACCTTGTCTGTGAATGAGATGATTTGATATTTTGATGTCAAGGGTAAACCTTTTGGCGATCAGTGCTCTGACCTCAAGTGAGAAATGGTGAGAAAACTTGGGAGACTGAGCAATACACACGATTTAAGCGGCGATATTTCTTAGCATAAATTGACACTAATGAACTCCTAGAGATTTTTCGACGAGTCAGATTGCTCCATTTTTTCAGTCCCAACGGTATAAAAGTTTTCACAATTACTTTAACAGCAACCCTCTGTCGATCTACAGAAACATTATGCAGAATTGGAATCGAAGGAGTTAATCAAAATGTTTCCAATTTTGTCTATACATATTCAGGAAAAATTTTCGCCAAAAAGACAGGAAGGCAAGGATCTACCTAAAGAAGGTCTGGATAAAAGATCTGTTAAATTAACATTGAAAGGTAAAGGTATTTTACCCAACGGATTAGTCTGCTTCGTTTGAATACTAAGATTAGCCAAAAAGCCTGACAAAAAACGCCTTATGACTAGCAAAACGACAATTTCAAATTCTGAGCCGTAAATGTAATTCCTAAAATGTTCATAGGCTCATACTACGCATAAAAGATGCAATTTGTGGACGATTGGCGATCAACTTACGTATAATTGGCATCTGACGTTTGTTTTTGAAAGCCTGATGGTTCAGTAGCTTTGAGTCTAATGCGAACTTAATCGAGCTTTCTTTCTTTTATGATTGAGATCGGTCTTATGAAGCAATCATTGTCACTTTTTGAACTTTGTCGATTTTTCCCTCAATTTTTAAACTTCATTCAATCCCAAAAACAAATGAAATGGCATTCTTCTGCGTTTTGCTGGTTTAAAACGGGAATGGAATTGTGTAACTTTTTGTTAAGTTGGTATCATTATGATTATATTCGATAAGCCTTTATTTTTTGTTGACCTTAGGTAGTCAAAAATGGTCGCTTAGTGAACTTACTATCCACCGGTGGGCGACTGATTAAACAAATTGGCATTGGACATTTCGTTTACTCCATATCTATCCCAAGCATTGGGAGAATGCCCTTGCCCAAAATGTTTCGTTCGTGTCCTCCTGTGTTCAAGAAGGAATTTTCTTTGCAAATACACGCGTTGGATTTAGTCCTGACTCTTTTTCCCAAAATGTTAATTGTGTCGTCAGTGAACCATCAGTATAACTCTTTTATCCGATTGTACGTTTTGTTTGGTGAGACTAACTGAGCTTGCTGAATCAACAGTTATATTTTTGGAGTAACCGTCATCGTTTCTCTTGATCGTTCTCATTCGAGACATTTATTTCTCCACTAGTTTCTTGGTTTCTCAGACGGAACGATTGTGTAAGTATCAGTATGTCTAAGTATCAGTACAATTAGTCGTTTGTTCTTCGATTTTTAAAGTTTTGCAAAAAGTCCTCTCTAATTACAATTTTAACCGATACTTTCCTTCTCTGACAGACGTACAGGTTTCGCTCTTTGAAAGGGTTGCCACACTTCATACACGCATTACTTCTTTCAAAAATGAGACCTTATTCTTTCTCTACTTGGATTTTTACATAATAAGACTTGAAGTTTGCCCCATTAATCGTTGTTTTTGCTATCCTCGTTTGTTTTTGATAGTTAACGTAGCCATTTTCATCTATGAGCGACTCACCTAAAGCTTCTGAAGGACTGATAGTTGTTGACAACATCTTCCGTCGAGTCTCACTATTTTTCATACTGCACTTAAGACTTCTCTTATCCATTCGGCTTTGTCGGTATCTCCGATGTTACAGGTGCTGACAAGGTCTGTCAACGCTCGCCAGAAAAAATAGAAAGTTTATCGGTCTCTTTTTTTTCAATTGAAAAATTTGCACATCCTAGTTCTATTTTTTGACTTTTTCTAAAAGCTGAGTCCAAATGCTCCCAGGACACTTCAGAAATAGAAAAAAGTTTCTCTGAGCGTATGGTTTCTCTGAGCGTATACCTTTTTTCCTTCGTTACAAGAACAAAAAATATTAACAATAACTTCATGATTGCTTCGGTTCTTCTTAATCTTTTGAGTTTTCTCTTTTTTTTCGATGATCCTCTTCTCTTCGGTGGCTTCATAAGTTTCTATCGCCTTCTGATTCCTTGTTTCGCGACTGACTCTTTCAGTGTCCTGCTCGCTTTCGTTGCCTGCTTCAAAATGGGAGTCTAAATGTCTGGTATCTCTGGTACGCTAGGGCTGACGATTTCCAGATTATTTTTTTGCTATTATAGGCAAATGTGATTCTTCAATCAATTGGGTCAAGAATTATGGCAGCTCCAAAGTGTTGCTTGACCAAACCGAAGGAATTTCCCTTAGCTTCAATGCGTTTGACTGCGTCTTGTTAATTTATGCGAGTCTTATAATCTTGTTTGTGCGAACTATGTACAACTAACTAAACGAATTTTGAAAGTAGTTGACGGGTATCTAATCAATACCGAAAGCCAAAATACTAATAAAACAAAACAAATCACAACGGTACCTTTTTTAGAAGTTAACGTTTGATTACATTTGTTTTTCGCAAATAAAACTTGCCGAACATCTGTTAAGAACAATAATCAACTGTCCATTGATTAAAGCCATTTGTTTTGCAATAAGAAACTCAAAGTATAAAATGAATTGGTGTCAAGGACTATTGAGATGTTTTTTCTTTATTCTTGAAGCTCCAAGCGACTTATGTGCCCAAGGATAAAGACCCAGTCTTAGTACTTTTGCTGATTTGTCATTTTCTTGAAGCATGAGAGAGTTATAAGTCAAGGAAAGATTCCCTGTCATCAATTGCCTATTACTGCTTTGATATGTCTTCAATTACGAAATAGTTGTCACTACAAAATGATGATCACCAAAAAAAATGTTATCATTGGGCCGCAAAAGCATATAAGCAATGACATTATACTTGTGATTGAACTCAGAAGTTAACGATGAAGTGATCAAATAATTTCTATGTTTTTGAATTGAACTAGCTACTTTTTCAGGTATTTTATCATGTTGAGGCTAATCGTTTGGTGTGTGAGATCCAACCTAAATGAGCTGAGCATGCTTCTTGAAAACTTGAATAAAGGATTGCTCTTTGTTTGAATAGCGAGCGTGAACAGCTTCTTTTGAAATGGTGAGAACATGTGAGAACGGCTTTTTTTCTTTAATGGTCCATTTTTCTAGCAAAAATATTATTCCTCGAACGGTCAAAAACAGTTAAATTTAATTATTTTGTGAACTATATCTTAATCGTATTTTTGAAACTTCGATAAAAAGATGTTTTCTAATTGTTTCTTCTCGGAACAACTATTAATTTTCAAACAATTGAAGTAAACATTGGGATCAGACTTCCTAATAAACATCTAGGTTAAATGGATTAAATTCATTTTAGTTGATTAAGACACTAACATACTTTTTTGCAATGGTAATGTTTTCATGTACCTTTCAACTATGAGAAAGCGGAATGTAACTCTAAAAAAACTTGATCAGATAGTTGTTTTTATTAACAAGTAGTAGCAACCAAAACCTATACATGGCACCGAGAAACTTTGTGAATAAATCGAGTCAGGCAGTGACGAGATGTGAACAAAATTCAAGATGCAATGTAGGCTAATGCTTTTCTGGATTGAAAACCAATTAAAACATTCGAACAAAACACACATATGTGGAAAAAATTTTTCTTGCTAACACGCGATTTTTCTTACTAATTTTGTATGGTGGATGATCTAAGAAAAAAGGTTTACCAAATTTTCAACCTCATCTTGAAAAAACTAGTGAGTGCAATATTTGAAACCAAAGTGCAAATCTCAGATAGTACACTAATGTTTCAAGTCGTAGTGCACTCGTGCTCTAAGAAAAGCACGGAAAAAACTGAACACGTGTGCTTATCTTGTGTATTAGTGCTTCAAACTAGTTTTTTTTTGACATGCACTGATTTTCAAATAGTTCACTTAGTTTCAATATTTGTTCAATTTTTTCAAATATGGAATTGAAGTATACCGAACACGCATGTTTTTCTCCTTGAAAATTTTTTAATCATCTCTGGAACAGTTTCACTGTCGGTCCAGTTTTCCATCACATACCTTTTGTTTCCCTGTCAAACGGTAAGATCCTGGAACACAATTTCTTTTTGTGCTATTTTTTTAGGTGACTGATTGTACCTGAAAATTTAAGAAAGGTATCAAGTCCAACGATTGAAAGAATTTCAGAAAAATTGCATTTTCACTTTGTTTTCATTATCCAACGCTTGTTAAGATGATTTGGCATTTCGAGACCCTGATTAATTTGGTAATTCAGTGAAATCAAGGATTGAGTTTTTCAAGGAGGTTAGCTTAGATCGCTTGATCTTGGTCTGCGTAGAAAATTTACCTACAGTCGAATGAAATCTCTATAATGGACATTGAAAACAATCATTCATAGTAAAAAATCCTGAATTAGCACCTTATATTGTCCATTAGTGTACTTTTCAAGAAAGAATAACTGGGGGTGTTATGGAATGAATGGTTTTTAGGAAGCAAAATCTTTTCCAGGTGTCTTCATGGTAGTAGCTATTATTTCGAATTTGATTGAGGCAATTCTTTTTCCCAAAAGAAAAAACAATTCTGGTATCAATAGGGGAAATGACACCCATTTTTTTCTGATAATCTACTATTTTTCCATTTTGATCTGGAGGTGTAAACACTTTTTTGAGTTACTTTGCACAAATCTCACGCTTGAATTACAAATTACCAAAACCCCAATGAAAATTCTACGGACTCAAAGGTAAAATTTGATTCAAAAATTCCATATTTCTGTTACTTGAATCAGGTTATCAATGATTTAAAGGCTAATTTTTTGCTAAATATATGTGATTTAACAGTTTCAGTTATGTCAAACGTGATGTTTTCAGATTCACATTAAAGAGGTTTCATGTTCAAACCTTCCTTTATGAAGAAACCCCCTCAGACTGTTTGGTTGCGCTGTTTTTTTTCTTCAGTATAAATCAATTACAAAGACATTAGCCCACTAAGCTAAAATCAAAATAGTATTTTTTGAAATATATTGAGTCAACGTCAATACCTTTTTTTAATTATTTATCTTATCTTTTTTCACGCCATTAAAAATAGTGGGTAATTGTACATATTGTTTGGATGGTTTTTACTGGAACAAAGTTTGTAAAACTTTTTTCCCATTCAGTACCATTTGCATTTGGCTGATTTTAAAAAATAATTTCTTTTTTCCGAGAAAAAGGTTTTGAAAACTATACATCAGCTGCAATGTTCCGCCAATGAAAAAACGACAACGTCATTAGGTGCCATATTCCAGTTGATAAAAATATCTTCACTAAATCTGTTATTAAATTCAGTTATTAAAATCAAAACTACACAAGCATATCGATAAAGGGGTGTTCAAAAACTTAATGAAGAGAGTTTTGTTAATTTTTAAGATTTCACTAGTTTCAGTTTACAAAATTGTTTAACATAAAGAGACCAAACTGAACCCCTAAGTGAAAAAACTAAGCCCAAATCAGGCTTTTACTCTCGAAAAGTTTTTTTGTTGTTAATTTTGGACAAGTTTCTTTCGATTTCCAGTTTTCTTCATCTGCACTTAACTTTTCATTGTAGTTAATTTTTTTGAATAAGTGCAGAAAAAACGTTAAATAAACGTGAAGATTTTTCAGCGAGAAAATTGAAACAATCGCCGTGCAAACTCTTCTAAACTCAGCTGATTCGGATTTTTTCCACACGAAGTTTAAAACAGAGTTCACTTTTATTAGGAAGACTAGGCGGTCAAAAGTAAAATTATAGGTTTGTTTCAAAATGCTTGTTGTCACAAATTGCTTTTTCATTCATGTTGAGTTTAAATTTTGGTTAGATGACCGCATAAAAATTCAATTAATTGAAATTTTTGTATCATTGGGGTGAGGTTGGTTGGTTTGATAAAATGCTGAATGTGTGAATGGGTTTCGAAAAAATTGGTGAAAACTGATGCGCAGAACCGATTGAAAATATGGGATTGGAAAAAACAAGCGCTCTTTAATCACATATCCAGAGGTTAAAAGAAAAACTGCGATGGTAATTGCTTCTTTTTTTTCTTCTTTTTTTTTGCCTATTTTGCATGAGCTCCAATGACCATCTACTTGTTCTAGAACGAATTTGTTACGTTTTCTTTCTCCACCAGTGGACAAAATAAGTGTTTTTGCACTCTAAGTTGGGAGAATTTTTACTCAATTTTTCGCAAACTGTTTAGAGACCCAGAGAAAAAGATCAACATTTTATAAAACATTCACACTAGTGGTAAAATTAAGCGCAAGTTCTAAGTTTTACTCAATGAAAATCCTGTTTTCAATATACATCTTGGAAAACATTTCTTTCGAAAATCAGTAAATCTTTTAAAATTACCGAGATCAATTGATTAGAACTACCATCTGTGAGGAAAATGTACTCCATTTTGATTAAGTCGATTCTAGTAAAAGAAAACTAGTAAAACTATTTACTCAATCGTTTGAAGTTCGCTGACTTTGAAAATTATTTTCTTTTTTTGAATAAGTGCAGAAAAAATGTTAAATAAACGTGAAGATTTTTCAGCGAGAAAATTGAAACAATCGCCGTGCAAACTCTTCTAAACTCAGCTGATTCGGATTTTTTCCACACGAAGTTTAAAACAGAGTTCAAAACTACACAAAACTATACATCAGCTGCACTGTTCCGCCAATGAAAAAGTGACAACGCCGTTAGGTGCCATATACCAGTTGATAAAAATGTCTTCACTAAATCAGTTATTAAATTCAGTTATTCAGCTCAAAACTACACCAGCATATTGATAAGAAGCGTAACCAAAAACTTAATGAAGAGAGTTTTGTTAATTGTTGTGTTTTCACTCGAACTTAGTTTCAGATTAGAATATTGTTTAACATAAAGAGCCCAAACTGAACCCCCAAGTAAGAAAACTAAGCGCAAATCAGGATTTTACTCTCTAAAAGTTTTTTTGTTAATTTTGGACAAACTTCTTTCGGTTTCCAGTTTTCTTCATCTGCATTTAGCTTTTCATTGTAGTGAGTTTTTTTCTTGAATAAGTGAAAAAAAAACGCCAAAAAAAACGTGAAAACTTTTCAGCGAGAAAGTTGAAACAATAGGCATGCAAACTCTTCTAAACTCAGCTGTTTCAGTTTTTTTCCACACGAAGTTTAAAACAGAGTTCACTTTTATTAGGAAGACTAGGCGGTCAAAAGTAAAATTATAGGTTTGTTTCAAAATGCTTGTTGTCACAAATTGCTTTTTCATTCATGTTGAGTTTAAATTTTGGTTAGATGACCGCATAAAAATTCAATTAATTGAAATTTTTGTATCATTGGGGTGAGGTTGGTTGGTTTGCTAAAATGCTGAATGTGTGAATGGGTTTCGAAAAAATTGGTGAAAACTGATGCGCAGAACCTATTGAAAATATGGGATTGGAAAAAACAAGCGCTCTTTAATCACATATCCAGAGGTTAAAAGAAAAACTGCGATGGTAATTGCTTCTTTTTTTTCTTCTTTTTTTTGCCTATTTTGTATGAGCTCCAATGACCATCTACTTGTTCTAGAACGAATTTGTTACGTTTCCTTTCTCCACCAGTGGACAAAATAAGTGTTTTTGCACTCTAAGTTGGGAGATTTTTTACTCAATTTTTTGCAAATTGTTTAGAGACCCAGAGAAAAAGATCAAGTTTTGGGAAAAATTCACACTAGTGTTAAAATTAAGCGCAAATTTTTAGTTTTACTCAATAAAAATCCTGTTTCCAACATACATCTTGGACAACGTTTCCTTCGAAAATCAGTAAAACTTTTAAACTTCCGAGAGCAAATGATTAGAACTTCCATCTGTGAGGAAAATATACTCCATATTGATTGAGTGGGTTCTAGTAAAACAAAACTAGTAAAACTATCTACTCAATCGGTACCGTTTGAGTTTGGCTGATTTTGAAATGTTTTTTCTTTTTTTTTCTGAGTTAAATGTTTCGAAATTTATAAATCAGCTGCACTGTTCCACCAAATGAAGAACTGACAACATTGTTAATTACCATATACTAGTTGATAAAGATGAATATCCCGCATACTGTGGAAAAAATTAAGCGCAATTTCCTGTTTTTACTCTCTATATGTTTTTAAAGGTCGAAATAATGGCGTGACAACTCTTCTAAGTGCTCTTTTTTTTCCACACGGTTCAAAACTTCGGCAGATGAGGAAAACTGCTTTTTCAGACCCGGATTACTTTGGCAAGTTTTGGAAATCAAAAATTGATAGCTTTACTTTACTTGAGTGGCTATGTTCATTTGCTTTTGATAATTCTAAGATTTTTGGTAGATTTCGACGTTAATGTTGACTAAAATGAACTTTAAAAAAAAAACATATTTTTTCCATTAGTGTTTTTTGTGAAGTGTAAGCAGATTTCGCAACAACGACGCTCCCTTTGTTCTTATGTGTTATTATCATCAGACAGCACAGATTTATCAAAAAAAACATTCATCTAAATTGCTCTGAAAAGTTAAATTTCCTGGCCGCTTTTCCTCAACAGCCAGAATACTGTTTCGGAATGTTAATTGCAGCTCGAATTCCGACTGAAAGGTTGTTGAATGACATTTCACTCAAACTTTTTTTGGCTTACCTTGAATTTCATGCAAAAAATGAATCCAAAGTTCCTATACACATTCGTTGGTCGGAAGGAACAACAAAATTACAGAAATCTTAAATAGAAAAAACCAATTTTAATACCGATAACCACAGACTGACCTCGTAATGCAAGTGTTTTCCCGAAAATTGCTATTCAATTGGACATAAATTTATGTATTATTCAATGTTTTTTTGTCAGAATTTTATATTCCATTTATGTTGAGTTTAAAAGTTGGTTAGATGACCGCGCAATGAAATGAAATTTGTATTCAGGTTGATTGGTTTGACAAAATTTTGGATATGGTTGAACTTGTTCTGGGAAAATTGGTGACTATTGATTTGCAGAGTCTAATAAAAAGATGGGTTTGAAAAAAACTGAGCACTCTTTTTTCATTATTCTAGAGATAAGTAGAAAAAACTGCCACATAATTAATCAACTTTTTGTTCTATTTTGCTTATTTTGATTGGTCTTTATAACGATATATTTGTTCTATAATGAGATTCGGGATGCTGTTGCTTATCTGGTATCAAACTAAGGTGAAATAATTGAACAAAACACTCATACGTAAAAAAAAATTTACACACATTTTTTCTTTCTGATTTGTTAGGTTGATTGATCTAAAAAAAATTTACAAATATTTTAATTTCAGTTTTGAAAAACCAGTGCATTATTTGAAACCATAGTGCTAACCTTAGATAGTACACTAGTGTTTCAAATCATAGTGCATTAGTGTTTGCGGCAATTGAACACGTATGTTTTAATCTGGTATATTATTATTTCAAATTATGCACTTTTTTTAGTTTTACTGATTTTCAAATTGTTGACTAATGTTTCAAAAATTGAAACAATCTTTCAATTATGGCATTGAAGTATAACAAACAAGCATGTTTTATTCCTTAGAAAAATTTGCTAAATTCTGGAACAATTTTTTGGTTTCAAAAGATGAGATGAATTCCAAAAAACCATTTTCTGATAATCTACCATTTTTCCATTTTGATCTGTTGGTTTTTTTGTCTTAGCGTGCGCAAACGGTACCCTAGATTAGAAACTTACAAGAACTCCAAATGAAAATATTTCATACTCACTGGTAGAATTTGTTTTGAAATGGCTTTTCAATGGCTTTAAAGTTAATTTTTTTTTGAAACTATATGTGATCAAACAGTTTCAGTTATAGTCAAACGTGATTTTTTCACTTACAGGCGTTGAAAAAACTGATGTTCAAAAACATTTTCAGGAAAAAACCTTACGATCCGTTTGGTTGCGTTATTTTTCTCTTTGGTATAACTCAATTAAAAAGACAGTAGCTTACTAAGCTGAAACAAAAATAAACTGGTAAAAGAAAATAACTAACATTGAGAAAGTAAGTAATTAAACAGTCAATGTTGTAAGATTTTAGAATTTCCCAGAAGCAACCATTTAAACGTGAAATCTTTTCATTGAGTGTGAGAAGTTTGACCATAACTGAAACTGTTTGATCAAATTTAATTTACAAAAAAAAAATTTAGGCCATTGAAAACCTGATTCAGATTTGAACATGCGGAATTTTTAAACCCAATTCGATCAATGAGTAGGTAAAAATTTCATTTGATTTTTGGTAAATTGTTAAATTAAGGTAAGGTTTTAGGCATGGTATAACAGAAAAAAAATGAAAAAAAAGGAACTTGAGCTCCATATCAAAATATCAAAAATGTAGTTTTTCAGAATCAAAAATAGTGTTTCAGGTTTCATTTCACCTTTTTGTAAAATAATGGGAAAATTTACTCAATTTTGTTTGGATGGTTTTAACTGAAATAAAGTCTGTAAAAATTTTTTTCCCAATCAGTACCATTTGCACTTGGCTGATTTTACAATCTATTTTTTTTTGTTTAAATGTTATGTTTTGCTGTTATGCTGAGAGTTTTTTCCGTTTTATTCAGGTAGTTTTTAGTTTCCCTGTCGAATTATCAATTATTTATACTGGAGAAAAAAGTTTCGCAACCAATCAATTTTTATAATTTCAGTTTATTTTCTTATGAAATCTTGTGATCATAAAATTGTTTCAACCCTTGTGTGAAACAAAACCTTTGAAACACATTTTGCCTGACTCATGAGTTGAAAAGAAAAAAATGAAATTTGACACAGTCAGCCTTTTACACCAACTGACACAGTCAGCCTTTTGAACAAAAATCGTCAATTTCGATCCGGAAAAATATAATAAGTACTGAAATTTTTCTTTTCATCTTATGAGAGATGCAACTTCATATCACGTTTTTTGCTCAGTTTGAACATTGTGCAAAAGTGCTGAAAATTTTTCAACAGGAGGTTTTGAAAAGGAGCTTATTTTAGTTTTTTTTAGTTTCTCAGTTTTTTTTAATCTGTATTTGAGAAAAACTAAGATCATCTCTCATTTTTATTTTTAATTTCTCCAGTTGCGTTACTTTTTTCACTTGTGAAATTTTTTTATCATTACCACCAAGTGATTTGACACGGTGAGAGGCAAGCTTAATTGCAAATACACTGGAGAAAAATGTGACGCAATAGTTTACTGAAAAAAAATTATCAAGCAAAAAAACTTGCAAAAAAAGGGCAACGGCACTGATTGTTATAATCTTTGTAATAGGTAACACAAAACTTACCTTAGACTAAGAAATTACCAAAAAATTTTTAAAAAATTTACGTGCGCACTGGTAGAACCTGGTCAAGAAATACCACGTTTTTTATATGAAATACGTTCATGTGTATGCGGAATCCGCTGAAAACTTGTTTGTGGAATCCACCTACATTTTGGAACATATTTGAAGACTTGTCTGTGGAATCCAGGAAGATACAGACACAAAATTGTGCTCCTATCCAGTGCACAGTTTTGCCTCGTAATGACGATAGCTCGACCAAACAGTTCGACCAAACAGTTCAGTTATGGTCAAATTTGTTGTTTTCACGCATGTTTTGGAAAAATTTCACCTTTGAAGTTCTGTTTTTTTTTCAGGAAAAGGCAAAAAATCTTACAAAATGTTTGCTTGTGTTACTTTCTTTCTCCAGTATATGCGAATTCCTAGCTGAAACGTTCATTTAGAAAACAACCTTGATAATATCATCCAATTAATCAATTGAACGTTAATTGAGACACAAATTGAATACCGTCTTCATTACTTGAAATGATTTGAAACATATTTATAGCCCATTTTCACCTTAATTGCACAAAACAATTATTAAACTTCATAGATTGGATCAACCTCAACAATGCGAGCCAGACGTAATGAAAAATCACCAAATGGAAAAAAAAAACTTTGACCGTGGTTTTTATCTTGATTGGAAAAATTAACCAAGATGCTGGCGCTAAAAAACAAAAAAAATTCAATGAAAATACACTCGGCTAATATTTTTATAAATTTGAAAACGTGAGAACGAAAGGAGCCACCAGCACACGTATTTACTCTATCGAAAGTGGCTCTACTTTTGAGTAACAAAACCCAGGACAGCTCAAATTCTGGATTTTTGTTTACTATAAGGGATGAAAAAAGCACTTTTTTGACTGATGTCGACCTCAATTAAGAAATTGTTTATTATATTACTTTGTCGATTTCGGGTTTTCCAAGAGTTTAAGCATCCAGTATATAGTGGCAAAGCATTTGCAATTTTGAGAAATGATTTACTATAGAAGAAATCTTGAAAAATTTTGATACATATGTTCAGATATTTTAACAAGAAAAAATAAACAAAGTGATAGTTTTCTTAATCTAGGCAAAAAATATCGAATCTTCTATTTTTCCAGAGGAAAGTATCAAACCTTTTTTTGAATAAAGTAACCAGAAGTGCGTTCAAAATTTTAATTGTCTTTATTGAGTTTTTGACGTGAGAAAAACAAAATAAACTTGTTCTTCAACACGTAAAAACCACTCATCATAAGGAGCGTTTCAAAAATAAATTTAAACTTTTTTATTTTTCCAGAAAAAATCAGCAACACTATGACCGGCTTTAAAAGGTTTCTAACGATACTTGCTATTTGATGAGCATTCGTTTTTGAGTAGGATTTTGACGCTGCTAAATCATCAATTCGATACAAGTTCATCTTTAAAAAAGATAATGGGAAAGGTTAGCTGAAGTACAAAAGGATATCTGAAATTTGAAAAAATATATAATTTTTTGTTTTATTCTATTTTTATTAGAACTGATATTATAGTTGGTTGACCCCAGAAACTCAGTGTAGCTTACGCTTAGAAATGATTTGTTTAGAAACCTAAAAAACAATAGTTGATTTTTTTAGAAAACTATAACTTCGTGATGAAATCTGATTGCTTGCATCTGGCTTTTGTTCTGTTGGCAAACTATAGAAGCAGCACCTTAGAGATAACAAACATAGACCTGGTGGACTTTGAAAAGTAAGTATTTGTTTTATTTTTTTTCCGAAACAGAAATCACCAAATTCTACTATTGGAGCCGCAATAATAAAAAAAATCACAAAAATTCATTTTCAAAAAAGTTGCAGCAGAAATTTTGAAATTTTTTAATTACCTGCAGCAACGTTTTTGGAAAACATATCAATTTTCGGAGTTAATTTATAGGCGGCAGTATGCGAGCCAGGGCTTTTTGAACAGTCATCCAGTGACGAAAGTGATTTGGGAGGAGCATAAAAAATATCGATCCAATGCTGGTCTGCCTACAATTTCCTATAAAGACAGTTTGGGTGAGACAATAAATTAAATAAACGGAAAACTTTTTCGATAAAACTTTTCAGAAATTGATCAAAATCGGATTCAAAAATCGAATTGATAACCAAATACACTAAGATGGATTTCTAGACTGAAAGTTGCATTCTTGTGTACAGTCAAAAACTAAAAAATAAAGATATTCTACATCATTCTAAAAAAATAACATTTAGAAAGAGTATGTAAGTATCCAGATCATTATTAGAAAAACATAGATACTGATATGATATTTATTCAGGGCATTTTATTAGAAAACGATAATGAAAACGTTCTAGACGACTTTGGCTAGTTTTCACTAAATGACTTGTGCTTAACTTTGTTATCATTTATTTACTTATTTATTTTTCATTTTCAGCTTCAAAGGTTTAAAAATTTTTTTTTTTTTGCGTTTTTGCTTAATATTGAAAAATTGATCCCTGCGAATGCTTTTAAAAACATAGCATTTTCTCGAACCAAACTCTAAAAACACTCTTTTTTCTCTGGTTCACTAAACCATCACTCACGAAAACAGAGTGAATGTATATATTTTAGAAAAATTTTGCGTTGAGTTATTTCTGGAAAAATATTTGTTATCGACACCCAGAGGGAAAATTCAATTGTTTTACTTTATATATTCAAGATAATGATTGTCAAGAAACTTAAAAAGTATTATCTAAGTACAAGCTGCAAGTTGTAAAAACTAAACTGTAAACATATAATTTGTTCTTTTTACATACTAAGAAACCGTTGAAAAAACGTGCGTGTTTTTTATTTCGGCGTCTGAGAGAGGTATTTTTTGCCAGCAGATGGATCTTGGTCCTTGTTTAACGAAGCTTCTTCTAAAATGCAAAAAGTGGTGTTCATTGCCAGCAGATTAACAACGTTCCCTTTAATGTGCTCTTATTCAGGTCTTGATAATTTTTTCATGTTTTTTTCTTCTTGAAGAAATTTGAAAATGCGTTCATGCTTACATACAAATTTTTGCGTTGTTTTTACAATAATTTTCGTGTTTTTTTTATGTCTTCCGTTAAATGTAAGAAAGCTCAACTATTGTCAGAAAAACTGTTAGGGTCTCGAAAAACTACAATTGTCATTAGTTTGAAAATGAACTTCCAGAAGATTGAGTTTCCAGCAGAAAAAAAACTTGAATGATCTTAATAGGAAAAAGTTTAAAAGAAAAAGTGCCAATCTTAAAAAATATTTGAAAGTCAAAGGGCTTCAGCGCGATGCATTTTTTATTAAAACCCTATGCTGAAAATTAATCGATTTTTTTAAACAACTTTTTTTCGTCTCCTTCGTTTTTTTATTTTTCTGTTTTCTGGTTGCTAGGTTTAAGCTAGAAGCTTTTAATGATTCTGTGGAAAACCTTCCGCTACTCGTTTAAAAAACAAACTGAACTCAATTTTATCGAACAAAGATAACTCTCAAACACAAAAAAAACGATCACTACGGATTAGTTTAGCTTCAAAGGTTACATTAGACAATACAGGTTTTTGTTCTTTAATTACTACAATGATACTTCTTACGACTGCTCAGATAAAATCGTTGTTTGTATGTGGAATATGAAATGACTGAAGATTTTTTTAAACTAGTAAATATTGAGCTCGAATAGCGTAGATATTCGTTGTCTTGTATCTATCTGCTGGTTACTTTCAGCTATCTCTACAAAAAATTATGTAGTTCAGTTTTTTTCTTTTTGTCAAGAGTTGATTTAAAACTTTTATAGCTAAAAAGAACCTCGCTTTTTGGCTGGCATAAATAACTATCTCTGACCAAGATGTCAATGTTTAATTGATTCGCAGGCACGGTATTTGTTCAACCTTTGGTTATTATTTCATTTAAAAGTTCAAACTGAATACACGATGAAAATATCTTTCAAGGTAAGATTAGGATATTTTAATGTAAATTCAAGGTAATTTCACCTCATTTTTCAGAGTTGAGGTGGGTTAATGTAAGGGTTTAGCTGCCCTAAGGTAAGTTTACCTTCTTTGTTAAGGTAACTTTTTCAGGTAAACTTGGGGTGACTTCAGGTAAAATTTAAGGTAGTTCCCGCACAGTTTTGGTGTATTCAGGTTGTAGTTGAATTGACTTGAGGTAAAGTTAGGAAGAACACTTTTTGCCTTTACTGTTTAAGTAACCTAAGGTAATTTTTAAGGTAAAATTACCTCAAATTTTTATAGTAAAGTAAAATCTTTTTTTTTACACGCACATCAGTTTGATTGATTTCTAAGTGGATAGTTGGTTTTTTGTTTCTGAAACTAGTTTGCTCGAACAAGCTATGGAAGCAAATTAATCATAATTCATAGTGACAAAACGAATCAACTTGAGGCAAGCGGACAATAAAAGTTATGTCGGCGTTTTTTGAGATATTCAATGCAATATTTGACAAAAGAAATACCAAACTTCGGAATAGAAACTGACTTAAACAACTGTATAGCCAAGTAGGTGAAAACTTTAGTTGCTTTTGCTTTTTTCAACTGCCTTCTACGACTAACTGGAAAAAATTGTTTCTATAGCTAATGAAGCCAGTATGGAAAGTGTGTACATTTTGTCGCAAATTACATGGGAATCATGTTCGCGGAAATTTGAGCATTCAAAGAATGTTCAAACAATTTCGAAATCAGCTAAAATACAAGGTAAGTATGGCCATTTGTTTGGAAATGTTCCTGTAAAAAAAAAGAAAACTATCTTGCTGCCAATACTGTTTTAGTGAATAATTGCAGAGTTTTGTCAGAATGTGTGAAATGTTTCTATTCAGTTGAGTATCTCAAAGACAAGTCATATTTTGTTTTTCTTACAGTGATATAATTTGATAGGTGTAAACACGGCGGAATTGAAAGACTTTTCAACAACTGTAGATGTTCAGAATATAGTAAGGAAATGGTATGAAACAAAACGGACTTATCAGTTCCCTGGAGGTGACCAACCTTTCGAGTCATGCAGCAACGCAACAACTGCAAAAGATTATGGTTTGTTTACACAGGTAAATTTTTCAGAAGGAGTTAATCAATGAAAATTTGTAAAACTCATTCTTGTTCAATAAAGGAAAATAAAAATAAGGTCTTCGCTTGGACTTAGTGATATGCTGTTTTTGCTGTGTTAAGAATTTTTTCTTTATTGCAAAGTAAACCAAAAAACAAATTGCATTTTCAAGTTCGTCGTCTGAAAATACAATTTGTTTTCAAAGGCTTAGTTTCATTTACAGTGTTACACAATGTAAAATTAAAGTTCGAGTAAAGTAATTAGATTCTGCATCTGCCCTGAACGAAACTCTGCAATCAGCTTTTCCTTCAGCTAGCCCAATCAGCTCGTTTCTATGTCTGGATGCAGTCGAAGAAAATTTACTCAACAAGATCTAAAAGAGCGAATCGCAATTATAAGTTCATTATCAATTTTTCAAAATATTTACAGCATGGAACTTGTCAAATAAATTACAGCAGAGCTCCATCGTTCTTAGTCTTGCATACAGCATTATGAATAAAAAACTACCAAATATAGGTTCGCTGAAGTCGAAACTGATTTCAATAACAATTGAACCTAAGTTTTGTCAATCTGAAATATATATTTTTAAAAGGTTCATTGATTGCTTTTTGAATTTTTTCACCGTTTAGATACTTTGTGACTGTATGCCTGACTCTATCCATGATCTGAATTCCATAAGTGGAATTGCCTAAAAGCTTCTTAGTTCTAAGGGTTTTTAGAGGGTTGTCAGAGGGTTTTCATCGCATTCTCTTATAGCATCTACCAAAGACTTCACGAAAATCTTTTGAAAAATTCTCAAACAAATTTAAAGTCTTACAAAAATTCTTGAAAAATTACTGTGCTCACGATAACCATCCACAATAAAACATTTAAGGTTTTATCGGCCCTTTTTATAGTCAGTTTTACATTTTGGTTATGTTTCATTGTAAGAAAGACCCTACCATACTCTGTTATAACTAGCTTTGAAAATCGGCCTATCATTTATCTCATCCACAGTAATTTTAGCACATCTTGATACGTTGAGAAGATATAGAGCATCAAGTTTATCGATCAATTTAAGACTATTCGATGAGTTTTTGTAGAAAGTCTCATCAACAGCAGCTTTTCGATTGAATGAAATTGAAGGTCAGCCGGTCTTTTATTCTGTTTTTTTTTCAGAAATTTTTTTTTCGCAATATGGATAAGGGTGTTGTTTGTAGATTCATCCAAGCACATGTTTTTTAGATTTAAAACAGTACATCTGGATTTTGACAGATTAAATAGTTTTTTGAGAAAACTATATCAGTTTTCCGTTGCTTCGAGGTTGGAACAAAATTTGCTTCCAGGTTGTAACCACTGCAGAAAATATTCGATCGTAAAGTTTCCATTTTACTTTGAGGTGTTTGTTTTTAAATTTAGTTTTCCCAAACATATGGGGCACACTTTCGATTCGAAGCTTTTTCAGGATAATTTGCTCATTAAGCCCACTGATTCACTGTTTTTCAAAGCCAGTAAAATTTTGTGCTTGGTAGGATATTTCTAATTTGATTGAAAAATGTTTCCCCTTTTGGCACCTCTTGAAAATCCAGCTCCTCTGGGCTATCGAACTAGAAAACCCAGCTTTTCTTACGGGACCTCTCAATCTTTTCAAAAATAGTCACATTCTTAATATACAATCAGTTGAGTTTTCTGAATTCGCAAAAATTGGGTGACATATCAGCTTTCTCTGAGTCTTCGACGATTTCTTCCTTATATTCAAATTTGCCAACCGCAAAATATCAGTACGAGGCCAGTTTCTGAATTTGAGAATTGTAAGAGGATTCCGTAACAAGGACGTTCCCTTTGTTTTTGTTTTATTCTTTCATTTTTGTTAACGTTCCGACAAAATTTTAACATGTTTAAAGGCTAGTCTTTGGAATGCAGGAATATCTAGACACAGAAATGTGCGCCTCTTCACTGCACAGTTTGACCTCGATTGTTCTTATTCATATCAATTTCACTAATAGGTCCCCTCAATCATTTCAAAAGCAGTCAAAGTCTTAATACATCTCTTCAGATCTATAATCAAATCATTGTTTTGAATATTCTGAATTCGCAAAACTTGGGTTGACATATCAGTTTTTTTCTGGAACTCTCACGATTTCATCTGCTTATGAAAATTGTCAACCGCAAAGTTTTCATACCGTTCGTTCATTTGATCAGAGATTTTTTCATTCTTTCAAACGATTTTTTGCATTCTTTTTCATTCATTCTATCTCAACCAAAATAGTAAAAAATTAAAATATCAGCTATTTTTTACCCTAAACGTCAAAAACCCCAAATGTTTTAAAAAGTTCAGTTTCACTTCTAATTAGTTCAAACTTTTAACAGTGCATCCTTTATTATAACGTGATTGGTTTTGTGCTGTCTCCATCACCTTGAACTTGTTTCCTTGGTGGAAAAAACATACATCCTTATTTTGTCTGCTCATTTGTAACAGACATATAACTTATAGTTCTAGTACCATTGTTTCTACTGTTAGGTTTGTTGCTTCATCCAGTACTCTTCTATACTCTTCTATATACATAAACTTTCTAGAACCCGTTGTTTTTTTTTAAATATATTTCTGCTTAATAGGGCTTTTTCTGAGTTGTTTAACTAATTCTTGCTAAAAAAAACAAAGCATCTCGGTACTTTTTTCTATGAGTGGTTCAACACATTCGAGTGAGGTAATTAGATTCTGCATCTGCCCTGAACGAATCTCTGCAATGAGCTTTTCTTTCAGCTAGCACAAGCAGCTCATTTCTATGTATGGATGCCTTCGAAAAAAAATTATTTAGCATGATCTAAAAGAGCGAATCGCAAATATGTGTTCATTATCATTTTTTCAAAATTACTTAGCGCACAGAAATATTTCGTTTTTTATTTTTATTGTTTTAAAAAGGTTCATTGATTGCTTTTTGAAATTTTTCACAGCTTGGATACTTTGTGAATGTATGCCTGACTGTATTCATGATCTGAATTGCCTAAAAGCTTTTTAGTTCAGAGGGTTTACAGAGGGTTGTCAGAGGGTTTTCATCTCTTTCTCTTCTAGCATCTACCAAAGACTGTACAAAATTCATTTTAAAAAATTCTTAAACAAAATTACAGTCTTACAAAAAAACTCTTAAAACGTCTTACACTGATCGCTATAATCATCCACATTAAAACATTCATATCTTTATCGGCCTTTTTTACAGCCAGCTTTATATTTTGGTTATGTTTTCTTGTAAGAAAGACCCTACCATACTCTTTATATGAAAAACTCCGTTATTGCTAGCTTTTAAAATCGGCCTATCATTTATCTCATGATCAGTAAATTTTGCATCAGTCTTTTAACCTTGAGAAGAGATAGAGCATCAAGTTAATCGATAAATTTAGGACTAGCCGATGAAATTTTGTAGAAAATGTCATCAACAGCAGTATATCGATTGAATGAAATGGAAGGTCGACCGATCAATTTTTTAGTTTTGTTTTTCATACAAAATTCTATACAACTTTCGAAAAATGGAAAGGGTGTAGTTTTTAGATTCATTCAAACCTATGTTTCCTAGGATGGCTAGCCTGGAGAAAAGGTTAGATGCCAAAGCTGACCTTATGATGCGGAAGGTTGACGAGCTCCTGAGCAGTAGCAACCGGAAGAAACGTCACGCTCCAACGAACAACTCACGCCAGCTGACTGACTCGGACGGAGCCCGCAGTTATGCAGAGGCCCAGCCGAGGTCAAGAACCAGCTTTGTGTCCAACCATAAGGAGAGACCCAGGGCAGCCTTTTCGAGGGCGGGTCGGACGAATCCAGCCCCGCCAGAAGCGGAAGCGACGTCGGGGGCACATTCACCGACAAAGCCACAAGTCAGATCAGTACGAGATTTGCATACCGTCTCGCAGGATACAACGATGTACTACGCTTCAATGTTGGAGCTTTTGAATAGATCTCTTGAAACATCCATCACCAAACTCTCGAAGTCAACCGAAAAAGGAGAGAGGTCAAGAAGGACACTCAAAAAGCCAAAATCATACAAGGACGAATCAGATGGCTGCATCGAAACCTTGATAGAGGCGATGAAGTTGCATTTTGATGAAGAGAATCTCTCCAAGAAACAGGAATGCAGCGCATAGCCAAGCAACTAGTTGGCACGGTCCTCAGCTGTGTAAGGGCGAAAAGGACTCATGAACGAGACAGTGCTCGCAAAACATTCGACATCTTGTTGAATCATTTCGGCTCGGGTGTACAGGGGCATCAAGCTATGATGAGTTTTGAAAAGAGGCGTCAAAGAGATGATGATTCCATAGACAAATTTTTGAATGACCTCGATTTACTAAGAAGGAGAAGCAACACTGACAAAGGGATATCGGAGCGGAACTTGGCCATTGCCTCAAAATTCATGGATGGAGAAAAAGTGATAAAACCATGTTGGCCACACACTTCACACTATCGCTGGATCAAGTGCCCACGCCCGATGATTTGCGCATGAAGTCGCGTGAGTACTTGCACATAAAACCAGGGGCGCAGAATCACTACAGCAATTACGGCAACTACACTGGAACAAATACTGGCGCGAATTCCAGTTGGTATAGACCTCGTGATGACATGGAAATGAGGAGGTAATGTGCGAATTGTAGTTCGAAGCACCACCATGTTTCAGCCTGTTCTACTTACAAACAAGATATGAAGGCGATAGGCTACTTTCTCGACGACGTTGATGCACCCGACGAGGACCACGAAGAGTATGTTAGATGGCTCATAATGAAAAATGGACCAAGATGATTCTTCTGTAATTTGGAGGGACATTTCAAGTCGGATTGAAATTCTGGGATGCAGCAGAGGACGCGAAGCATCTCGTCATGAAGAGGCGCTTTCAGGGGCCAATACTAGTCGATAACGCCTGATGAATGAAGCCGAATCGCGGAAGAAAGAGGTGACAACAGGCACATCCACGATCAAGAAGGTGAAAACCGTACCTGATGAGGCGATTGCTTCGAGCCTGGAGGCAGAGTCAGCCGGTGCGCTCAAAGTGATTTATGGCCTAGCGGCCCGAACCGCATTAAAGAACATTCAGGGAGAACTGGCCACCAAAGAGTCTGAGCAGTGGATAAGGTCAGAGTTAGAAAAAACAGAGCTGCGCGAGAAACTTGACATTCTATGAAGAACAACGAAAGAAGACGACAACCATGAATCCAGGAAGCAGGATCTAAATTTGAGTTTTATCTGGGAAAAGACCTTCGGCATGACAAGAGAGAGACGAAAATAATGTCGATTTTATCGGTCGCGGGTCTATATGGTGGGTAAGAACTCGAGACACCTGGACATCTACGTGGAATACCTGAGACAGTAAGACCCCAAACTGGACTCTAGGGCGGTGAAAGCATTACTCACAACAGGTGGACCGAGGCTAATGAAAATAGATGGACACTACATTGAATTTATGGCCCATACCCAATTCTCATGAACGTGGACGGTTTAAATATTTACACCGTAGCTCACGTGGCTGATGCAAGTGACCAGGTAGGCCGGATTTACATCGGTCGAGAAGAGCTTAATGTCTGACGAATCGGACACAACGCCATGTTCGATCAAGATGCAGTCCACATAGGCTGTGAAGCCGATCTTGCCGCGCATGTACTAGACGTGCACGGTAGACAACTATCCGTGAAGGGACTATTAGACAGCGGAGTAGTGGTCAGTGTCATGCCTGTGAGCACTTGGACCGACATGGGTTTTGATAGGTCGGATCTGATTCCGACTAATATCAGACTGGCAGTGGCTAATCAGGATGCAATATACGTGACCGGAAGGACCCCCATCATCTCGTTGCAGCTAGGAGGGAGACATCTCTGGATGGGTTTCCTGGTCGGACCAAGTTAACATCCTCCACCCAAATGGACCAAGTTAAGGTACTCCCCCCAGAGATAAAAGTGACAAAATGAAAAATTTATTGATTAAAACTCATTGATATGAAGGCATAGATTATCGAAACAGTTATTAAGTCGAATGAATTGATCTCGCCACATATATTCTTGAAGATACCTGTGCAAAAATTTCCGATGTCATCCGAGCATTTTTCTATCAAAGTTTTTTTGATATTCCAATACGATTCAACATTTTGAGTTTTGTCACCAGTTCCTTTTTCCACAAAATTAATCGAATGATTGACGCGCCAGTTCCTGTGGGTGTATCCCTTCTTCTGCAATGCTCCGTATGCACGCCATTCGTCAGAATGAGCGATTGAGCCCTGTTCGACTACCGATTGAACTATGGGCAACAATGCTTAGGCGTCTCGACGGCTCACAACCTGCATAAATCCAACCGAAGGCTTGAAAATCGTGTCCACAATGCCGAATACCCATTTTGTGGCTTGTGACAGAAGCAATTTTTGTCGATCTGGACAATAATACCCGGACCGCCAAGTCGAATTGGGTGTTTTTGTAAGTAACGAGCACAAACTTCTCTAAGAGAAGCGAAGGCATTCACAGTAATGGTTTCGATATGCCAGTTTGAAGATAAGTTTGCTTATTTGAGGTTTGGATATGCAATCATTTGGGGAGAGAAAAGCGATTTTTTTTTCAAAAAATTTATTTTTTTTTCGGATAGAAATTGTCAATTTATAGCGTTTAAAGCGAACTGTTTGGCACTGCCGGGCATATTTATCCGGATTTTTTTTTATATTTTGTCCACTACATAGTTTTTTTGCAACTGGGACATTTTTGTCGTCGATTTAATAAGCCAAGAGTTTTAAATTCGTGTATACAAAATTCAATATTTTTCAAACAAGGGAGAATCTGTTCATTGAAACTCTTGGCGCAATCGGTTAAATAATCGGTCAAATGTTTACCACTCAGGAATTTGAACAAATTTTAGTTTGATTGGTCGAAAAATAGCCTAATTTCAATCTGAAACTAAGTTAACATCCTCCCCCCTAAACTGGTTTGGGGGGAGGATGTTAACTTGATCCTCCTGGTCGTCGAGAGTCCGACCAGTTCATCCTAGGACTAAATTTTCTGCGCATTTTTGATGTCACGATTGACCTCAACAACGGGTTGATAAGAATCAAGTACCCAGAGAGGAAGTGTGAAAAGAAACCAATTAAAAAATTCCTGCTTAACCAAACAAAGGTGTCAACTTTCCTGAAACGGAAGGTTAGATTAAAACCACATCAGGCTGTAATAGCGACATTTAGGATGAGCAAGCTGAATGAGCTTAGTAATGACAGAGAGGTGTGTCTGGTTCCCAATCCAATCAGTAAAAGCTCAGCTCTTTTAGTGAGCTTCTCACTCACTCAGAGCGGACTTTGTGTGAGTGTGTGTTGTTGAACACAGAGGCAACAACGGTGACATTACCAAGAGGCAAGAAACTTGTTTACACATTGCCTCTGAGCACTGAGTATCGGAGCGTGGGGAACTCCAAGAATTATGAACTAACTGAAACTCCTTTACATGCCAGTCAAGAATGCATTTTAAAAAGGATAGTGATTTGAAGTCTTCTAGAAAGTTGTTTTCAATGAACTCAGAGACAGACAATGAGCTCTCTGCTTGCTCAATTTTTCCTGAGAGACCAACAGCAACAGCATTAGAATCGAACAAGCCGGTCTTACATGAGATAGAGCACTTGAAAGGCAAAGTATCAGACAAGGAGCTAGACTCGCTCAAAGTGGTGTTGAATTAGAAAGCAGACGTTTTTTTAGGAAGCATAAGGCTGATATAGGCTGCTGCATTTTTATAGCACATGAGATAGAAATAGAAGATGGTTCGGTACCTAATAGGGAGGGAGCTAGGAGAATGACCCCACATAAGTCCGAAGCATGCAGAATGTTAATGGAATATGACATGATCGAACCGTCGAAGTCCCAGTTGGCTCGCGGCGTGGTCATGGCAAAAATCGAAAGGTTGCTACTTAAGTTTTGTTCTGATTTCCGCTACCTGAACGCAGTAACAATAAAGGATGCATATCCTAATCCCCGCTTCGACGAGAGCCTCTCCAAGTTAAGAGATGCTAAAATCTTCATGACGTTGGATTTGGGCCTGCGTTCTGAGAAAACAGTAATTAGAGAAAACAGGCTTTGCGAGTGAACTGAGGCTGTACCAGAGGAAAAGAATGCCGTTTGGACTATGGAATGCGACGGCTACCTTCCAACGATTACTGGCTCAGGCACTCACGAATGTAACTAAAAGTATGGCAACATCTTAATGTGTTAGATTGATGACGTGGTCATTGCGACACCAACGCTGGAGGACCACATAAATAGACTAGACGAGGTCTCTACTTCATGAAACAAGCTGTTCTGAAAGGCAAACTTTCCAAATGCGAAATCCTGAGTGACTCATTCAAGTTCTGGGTCGCATTGTAGATAAACACGGGGTCAGACCGGATCCCGAAGCAGTTAAAGCAGTGTTGACATGGAAAGCACCAAACACCGACACGCAATCGATGAGCTTTCTCGGATTCGCTAATTACTACCGAGAGTTTATCCAAGGGTATGCTGACATGATATACCCCATGAAGAAGTTGACGCAAAATAGGGGTAAAAAAATGCAGGTCTCCTGTCCGAGACTCCGGTCCTTTGCGATACTTTGCGAGGCTCCGGTCCTCGGCATGCCGACAGAAAGGGGATGTTTGTACTAGATAAGATGCATCAGTAATTGCGATATCGGGCATACTTCACCAGGAACTGAATTGGAATGGGAGGCCTGTTCTCAGACCAATAGCTTTCGGAAGTAAAGTCCTGAGCGACACTGAAATAAATTACGGTGCACAAAAGGCGGAGATATTCGCGGTGATAACTTTCGTTGAAAACTGCAGAGCCTACTTAGGAAGTGCTCCTTTCAAGTTGCGTGCAGAAACTCATGCTCTTGCCTGGATGAAGAACTACTCGATGGACCAAAGCTATATTGGTCGTTGGATCGTGCGTCTGGAAGGATACCACATGATCATAGAGCATCGAACCCGAGACAAACGCCAGAATGCCGACAGATTCAGCAAAAAGACAGAACTTTATGAGCGACTCGGAGAGAAGCAGGCGAACCAAGCAGAAAGTAAGGATGGATTTTAATTCCTGGACAAAGAGACCTACGAAAAACTTCCACTCACCGGGTGGCTTGACAAGTCCCGGCACCCCATAGCAGGACACCCTGAACTTCCCGTGGAGACGGCTGCTGAGATAAAAATGATGTGACCTGCTTGACAGAGAGGTTGAACGGCATGACCATGAATGGATGAAGACCATACAGAGGTTGGCAATCACCGAAAAAACAGAGAAGAGACCAGTAGCAATTCGGAGTCGGGACCTTGAACTGGATTGCCGATCGATAATGAATCAGTTAGTGAGTTCGAAAGATGTCCTTCCGAGGACTTCGTATTTGAAGTGTCAACAATCGGTCGCTACTCAGACTGCTCAGAAGGTCAACGTTGAATTAAGATCCAGCGTAACGAGAACAGTTCAGATCACCGACACGAAGGAGGAGTCCGAGCCGAGCTCGGACTGTTCATCCGGTGAAGAAACATTGTCCGGGGAGTCATGCACCTTCGGGCCTGTGCAGGATGACTTGGGCAGGGAGACAATGTCGAATCGATCAGGGGAAAGAATTTTGTACGGGAGTCGACTTCAGAGCGACTAAGGGACAGAATTTTGTTGGGGAGTCAAGAAACATCATAAATAAACCAAAGACGATGATGCAGAATCCATCAGCTCAAGTGATGACTCGCAGCCTCAGCCTTGGAAGAATGTGCCAGAAACTACATTCAATTCCGACGTCTCAGATTTCGCGATTCAATCCTTGTTAGTAGAATTGAAGCAGAGAAACGGAAGCAGAGAGCGGGCTGGGTAGAGAAATGCACCAAGACCCAGACAACGACCCTTATACCTTCGATGAGGAGGGTACAGCAATTGATAAGGCCGCAGATAAATCAGTATCTAAACTACCGACTACGTTACTGACGCATGCTATGGTCGTGTCCGTACCAACCTGGAACCATCAGTGCAAGAGGCGACACCTTTGAAAAAGATATGGTGTGTTAAGTTGATGGAAGATGCCCATGCACCGGAGATAGTCAGCGGAGAGTTTAACAAGATGAAGGCATATCTGAAAACCAGGTACAGACTCTCGGATCTTTTAAGGGCTCATCAAAATGATAGAATGACGAGTAATCTAAGGAGATGGATCGATAACGGAGCACCTGAAGAGGATCCTGAAGCATTTTAATTTAGAGTGAATGGACTTGTTGTAATTAAATAAAGAAGAGATTGTGGCCTGAAAACGCAAGGAAGAGGACAAAGTCCCTTACAAATATAAATCAATAGTGCTACCGCAGTTGTATCAAACCGATAGGCTCTTTAATTCACATGATCAGATGGGCCATCAAGGCGTGGACAAAGTGTATAACAGGATACAGAAACGGTTCGAATGGCCTGGTTATAAAAGGAGCTGTCAGATTTGGTTCTCTGCATGCTTGTCATGTCATCAGGCGAAGGAACCCAGGAAATTGAGGTTTCCTATGCAATCAAAATAGTCATCAGGATTCAATGAGGTGGTGCAACTTGATCATCAGAAAAAATGCATGACAGCCACGGGCTACAATCAGGTGCTGCTAGTGATTAATCATTTCAAAAAAATACGCAGAGACAGCTCCCTGCATGACAGCATCAGCGGAAGAAACGTGCGATCACTTGATTTTTGTATGGATAGCGAGACACTGCTGCCCCATAACAATCCAATCAGACTTTGGTAAAGCCTTCGTGGGTGATCTCTTGAAGGAATTAATGAAGTGGTCGCAAGTGGCCAAGGCCTACTCGATCACTTATCACCCACAAACGAATGGCCTAGTTGGAAGGCAGAATCGCACGTTAGTGTCCATGCTGAGGGTTTATTGCTCGCGATACATGGACGACTGGGATATGCACTTGCCGCAAGCGATTGGCGCTTATAACAGCACAGAACATTCTACCACGGGAATATTTTTAATTGATCTCGAGAAAACTTTTCCATTAACGTTCTTCTCCCCTGAGTACGAAGGAAAGGAAACAGCACCACAAACGTATGTGCGTGATGTGATCAGGAGGCAGCTGGAGCTTAATGATGTATGCAGAAAGAACACGCAGCAGGCTCAAATTAGACAAAAAAGAAGATTCGATGAAAGGAATGCGGATGCAAAAGTCTACTCAGTCGGAGATTTTGTCTGGGTGTTCCAGGATTTAGTTCCACCAAAGGGAACCAAAAAAATGCTTAAAAAATGGCGCGGCCCATTTCAGATCACTGAAGTGCACCAAGGAGGTCCTATTTATTGGTTGAATACCGGACGGGCAGCTCATTACGAGAACATCAAGCCCCACAATGCCTCATCGGAGGACTGGTGTATTCTAGCCGACATGCATGATGAGGACTAATTGATAGTGGACCCTGCCTACGAGGTGAATGAGAGAGGCACGCGCAACAAAAACGACAGGAAGGAGGTGGTGGATAGTTGCGATCTGCCACTGGACCTGTAGTTTACCGAGCGAGTGGAGGTGGACGACGAAACTCTTCCAAATGCCGAAGAAGACTGGGACTGCCCAGAGCAAACTTAAGTTGATAAAGAGGTGCAGCCTGACTTTCCCTTCACCATGGAAACACGCCAGGGCAAAAGAAAAAAAAACAAGAAGAAGTATAACCACATGGCGAGGATTTTGTCGTGAACAGGATAGTTTTGAGCAATGCAGTAGACTCAATAGTGGGCCTGGAAGAAATAGTAGAGATCGACATGGTTGTTGATACAGAACAAGACTGGATCGACGATCTCTCTGAGTCGGAAGTGGAGTTCGAACCGGAGATGGAGCAGATGCATGAGCAAGAATTGACCTACATGATGGCTCGAATGGCTCCATGATCTGCCGCAGATTGAAAAGAGACAATCTTGACGGTTCAGGATGTCAACCGAAACAGCACCAAATACATCAGTCACGACAATACAAAACCCGAAAACTTGGTGCTGGCCTTAACTCGACTCAGCTAATTCTTGGTTTAAAGGGGAGTGACCTTTCTCTCCTTACCAGTCGATGATCCCAACAGGGGAAGATTGCATTCGAGAGAGCTATATGCCCTAATACAAGTAAAACTTTCCAAGACGGATATAGAGGTATACTTACATTGGACTTATTATCTGAGCGTATGCTAGAGCCGCATTCAGTGCTAATAGTTCGTGTTAAATGTACTTTTTAGGCATCGGGATTAGTTTTTTGGATGTTCATTAGCTATAAGATTTTTTTGTGATAGTGTTGATGAGTGACATTTGTATGTTATCTTATTGTTAGGTAAGGTTTTATGTGTCGTTTATGACCTGGAAATCTGGAACACTCCAGAAACAAAAGGTAACAGCGCTCAGTTATGTTATTCTGACAAGATCGCATGTGGACGATAACCTTGCTTCTAGTTTTTTAATTAGAAACAAAAAAATATTTCAATGGACTGTATTTGAAAGATATGAATGATTTTTTATTTTAGAGATAAAACAGTTCGGAATGATTAATCTAAGTCGTATTTTGTTTTTTAGATCTTGATTGATTGTGCTTTGTTTTTTAAAATTGAACCGAATCAGAGAAACTGGAAGCGATACACGCGAAGAAGAATGAGTGATACCAACGATTCGATGAATTCTATCTCAGCGAGCCTAGGAACGACTCTGGGCGAAGTGTATCAGCTGTTGATCGATAGCATTTTCGAATTAGAGGAACCGGAGTTGGCGATCTTCGCCGTCGCACTCCTCAGTGCGTTGGGAAGGCAAGCTCGTGGGGAACGCCCCACGGAGGTGGTTTTGATGTTGGCCTTTGGCGCGTCCGGAACCGCCGAGAGAGGTTGTAAACGACTCATGAGATGGCGACTGGGGCAATTGTCGGGTCACGACCTAGCCCGTAAACCTGGTCTAGGCGAGCAGAGTGACTACCGGTTAGGGTAAATGTCCCTACCTGTTCGGCCTGTACATCTTCTCATTGGAGCCAAACGACCACCTGAAGGCTGGACCCATCACATTCAGCAGGCTCCCCAATGATAAAAGTCAAAATGAACGAGATTCAGATACAAACGGCGGAGACAAGTGAAACTCTAGAGAAGAAAGACGAAGACTGCGAACAGTTGTGCTCGAGGTTGAACGAGCTTCAAGAAAACGGGAAAATCTGTGACGAATGGAAACAAAAATACGAAGAGCTGGAGATCCTCTTCAAAGAAGAGGAGATAAAGCCAATTAAGGAGCTCTATAACGCTAGAGTCAGCAAGTTGTCGGCGGAGGTTCCTGCAATGATGAACACCGAGACGGCAGCCAAATCCAAGACTCAGGAGCTTTACAGACCGAGTAAGATGACGGCCCCGCAGCGAGTGAGCTCGCCTTCAAACGCGAGAAACACTATACCTGATCCCTCGTACACTTATCTGGCGCCTCAGCTTCAGGAGAATTTTGAGCAAGTGGCCAAAGCTGCGATACAGGAAATAAACCGAGTGATAGACCGAGGCTCGAGTAGGTCTGCTCCTACTCAGCGAGCGGGCCAGTCACCCATCAGAAAGGAAAAATCAACTAATCCCACAGAGCCGGCCGATCTGGTACCGAGTGGAGCCAAGGTGAGGTCGCGTGTAGTTGACATTCGAAAGGAACTCAACACCCGAAGGACCTTCGTGCAGGTTGCAGCGGATACCCCAGAACCTGCTTCAACGGTATGACCTGGAATCCGGCGGCGATCGACCAACCTGTGCGGACGGGCAGCCAACACCTGATCATAGGAGATAGCCTGGTGATAGATTTGAACCGAATTCTAGTAGGAGGACAAAATACGTGATATCCTTTGGAGGGGCTTCAGTGGCTCAAGTGATCAAGATTATGGAGCTGCAGAATGATGATAGTTGGACTTGTTAACCGTGATGATAGGGACGGACGATATCTCATGGAACCCAGTCACATCTGAGGCAAAATGGGAATCATTTATGAACTATCTCCTTAACGAATTGAAAGAGAAATACAGGCCGATGAGTGTGGTCTTGTTTACCATCCCTGTAAACCCAGACGCCGAGTCACCAGTAGCCGGCTCCATGAATGGGAATGTAACCCAGTGGAATGTGATGATCAAGAACCTGACCACTGGAAACCTCAACGAACTCCGTTTGATGGATGTCGATAGCACATTGAGAATGTCGGACAATGGTTCCTTGAAAAAAATGGTATACATTTCATTACCCAACCTGGAATACAGTGGAAAAACGACGCGTTTCAAACGAAAGTTGAAGAAATGGAAGCTGAACTGCGGAAAATGGTCAACCCGGTGACACGAGGTAGCGCTGACGGCAGGGTCACATCCCATGTACCTCAAGCATTAGTGCCTATCCCAGCTCTGATTTGAGAAAGAGACTGGGGATCGCTCCAGCTCCCCCAGGCAGAACCTTGGAGACTCGCCTTGGAACGAGGGGTGGACCACAGCAAGTGGCTCCTCAAGTGACTGCGAATACCATAGCACGAAATTCAAGGTTGTCAACTGCTCAAGGGACCTTGCCAGCAGATCCTGCAGTGGTGATCGATACGAGTATGATCAGTGAGCTGCTATGGAACAGAGCAGATCCCAGCCCCTGAGGACAATCTAAAGCATATCAATTTAGCATGAAGACGCTGACATGTCGTGGAGATGCGAGAAGAATGCTCAGCGGTGTTGATCATACGGTATCTGGTCTGTACCGGATAGCAGGCGTGGATTGACTCTTAGCTCAAGAGGAGCAGTTCAGTTCTGCTACCACCCTGCAATTGGTGGATCTGGAAGTCTGACTTGAGATAACACTATGGGACCATTGAACACGACGCCATTGACGGACGTCCGTCATCAGGTCAGAGAAAGAGCTTCAGCAAACTGTAGAGGGAACATTCTAAAAGGGAACAGACACAACAACCGGCATCACAAAATGGGGAAGCAGTACGCTAAACCCCCGGGACAAACCGCCGGCGAGTATTCAAGAGATTACCCCAGAATCACACCAGTTAAAGCTGACGAAAGAAGGTACGCGCACCTGAAATCACCAAAAGGAGACAGTCTGTTTGCAGCTTATGACCCTCAGTGGCCAGCTCTGACTACCTGTACACGCCTTGCTCACTCTTTTGGCCAGATGTGATTTTCCTCACAGCTCCCAACTTAGATTGGAGCCAATAAGTGTGCAGTGCGTGGTAAACGTGGATCCAGAAATAATGATAATAGCCAGATCGAATGACCACATACAGAGCAAGGGCCTCCTAAACGCTCTTGTCGGCGGATCAGTCCCAAGCTCGGAAGCTGTGGGAAAGGCGATCATGACATTGCTCTCAAACATTGCTGTAAGCTGAGAGATCGGTATGACAGAGTTTTGCAAGACATATAGTGTTGATAATTTTTGTGCCGTCTCCCAGCTACACCCTATTGCCCGATCCCCTGCAACTTGTGTATGCTACGGTCGTTATGCTAGCGGTGGGACGATTTGATGCGATGATACCGGCACCGAACCGACAGGTGAACCCAGCTTTTACTACCTCTACCGATCAGAACTCCCTGAGATATGGTCGGACATCTCGAATGCGATCCAAGGATTCAAAGATCATAGTACGACGCGCGTCGTGATGGATGAGGGACTGGGCCCATTTTTGGCCGGTTATTGAAATTGAGGCCAGGAGTGGGTGACGAACATCAGCTGGTGCAGCAATTGGCGAGCAATCTGTGGTTTAGACAGACGGATTACGTGAGGGACGGAAGAGGAATCTTAGTCAGGAGACAGATGAAGACCTTAAGGCTATGGCCTTTGGGACCAAACCTCGCACCAATCTCTGGCTATACATGTCTTCTCGGTTGTGCAAGTTGGGACAGGATGCCTTCGATCATGCACCGGCAAGGGTGAGAGACATCCACCAATGCTTGCAAAGAATAATAGAAAAGGAGGGAGCAGGCAGAGGCGACGATGTTGGGATTTATGCAAGAGATCAACACGAATTGCAAGCGGATGTTCTGGCCACAAGGGCCGAGTACGAGAGGTCAGATTCGATTCTTGCAGGGATGGGCGTATGATGGTCAACTGCATTTATCAGCAGCTGCTACCCTACGCCATCGAGGAGCCTGATACCCAATTTCATGAGGGATATCAGGAAACTGTCTATTGGCCTTGTGCTGGCCTTATACGTAGCTTTCGGACATGAAAGCTTTGTTAAATGGTGCTTTTCACACAAGAAATAGCCGATCTCCGACTGGATGGTCTGCTGACACTGATTGAGATGACCTATGGTCGCCTGGGTGACCTGTTCGTTATGCTAAGATACCCCGAACAGCTGCAGGGACCAAAGAGGGAGCTCGATGCTCAGACGGAGACAGCTTTTTATCGAAAACTAAAGGACTGGAGGACTTTGCTCCTTCAGTACTTATTACAGCAGAACAGAAGTTTGACCGGAGAGGATAAGCCGGTCTCCAGAAAAAGTGGAGTGAAGATTTTGTGGGGGAACGCCCCTGTTGACCGACTTAGCCCTAAAAAAACGGATCGATCCAATCGCTCTAATCTTCGGATTGAGAGAAGTTGTGACTGAGCTGTATGGGTCTACAGTGTTGCACGTGTTCCCAGACATACCAGTGGAGGCGTACAGACACCCAGTTCTGTATGTTAACCTTGTGTTAGTGGTGGACTGTTCAGTGCTAAACTGTGTAGAACAGAGGAAGCTGAGAAGACTGACGAGTGACGAGCGATTGTTCGAGAACATATCGGAACCTGGCTGGCTGGCTGGATGTTAATGGACCTGAACAATAGCTTCAAATATTGGATGAAAGGGGGGGATGACTTTTCCAATGAGCAGTTCATCCCCAAGCTTTGAAACCTGCTGCCTCTTCTGAAAGGGAAGACAGACTCAGTGAAGATCCCGGCCTGGCGGTAGAGATACGCTCACTTAAAGGACAACCAAGACGCATGGCTGGCGAGTTCAAATCCGCTGCCAACCAGATGCCCACTGTATCCTCGCATCAGGAGGATGCTGTTGGGAGTAACTACTCCAGTTCTGGCACCCAGGATCGGAGCTGCGCAGGATGTAGAAGAGAGGATAATCAAGTGGAGCGAGGGGATGGAGCCGCGCTTCAACAGCTGGAATGCTGTCGCTTTGCATACCTTGACTTCACCTTTCCGGACTTGTTGAGCAGGAAGAAGATCGAAGCCATACCAGGAGGCCAGAGGTCTCTGAAGGCCACTGAATAGACATGTACACTCCAGCTGATATGTCTAGGCTGAAGTGGCCCAGAAGGGAGACAGTAACGATGATGGATGCGAGCAAGGAGACCAGAGGAGGCATCGTTTTGACAATTGAGGAAGTGGCGCCGCATGGTGAGGAACCTGTAGAAATTGTGATGTGTGTCCAAGTGTTTTAACATGCGTTTGACCTGGTGATCCGGCTCGGACGCATGCAGGAGTCGACATGCGCCAAGGCTTCTCTGGACTGGGACCAACACCACATAACGGAGGGGATGCGAAAAAAGAGAATCACGGGAAAGATTACCCAATGGAAGGAAAGAGCGACCAAATGATCAAGTTCGACTTGGGTGCACTGGATTTATTTCTGTCTCCCACTAAGGATTCCCCAGCTCCTCTGTCACCCGTGGAGTCTATGTCCATCGTTGAAGCATATCAGAAGAGAGGCGAGTCCAAGATGCGAGTGGCGTTCCTGGGCGCATTTTCAGAAGAAGAATAGGAACGGCACCAGAGCGAGCTGGAGAGAAACATGGGTGAGGCTTGGACTCGCGTAGCTTTCATGGAAATTACGTAGAGCATAATGCGGAGATACGGCGCCCAGTCCGTGATGAGAGTGGGGTTGCACCAGCCCATCATGCGAGAAGTGGTAAAGAAATTGACCGAGTCAGTCACGAAATATGTGCTGAAGAAAGTCGTTTATGCGAGATCCACCTGTCAGAAGAGCCAGGAAAGGACTGAGGAAGTACAAGACAAGGATGAGAAAGTTGAAGGAGAGAGTGAACGGCAAAGTGACCAACCCCAAGGTTTTGAAGTCAAAAGCCACGACGGTGATGATGTCGCTAGCGAAGTTGTCCCGCCCGAACGAAGCATGGCAAGGGGACAGTGTCGCGCAAGGCGGCATGGAAAAGTAGAACCAAGTGCCACCGTTGTTGCTGGCGGGATTTATCTCAACGGCTTTAAAGGTCAAGCGAAACGAGGGGATCTGGCTGAGATCAGACTGGAAATGGAGGTTATTAGCCAGTGTGGGTCCGCCGGATTGGACGACTACAAACCATCAGGTAAAAACATGGCAAAGATGAAGTTGGTAGGGCAACTCGACGTGGTCGAGTATAGTTGTATTAGACTGCCCGAATCGGTTCATATGGGCGATCTTGCTGGTGGCTACCTAGAAATGGTGAAAGCGAGTACTCCGCGAGAGGGCACCTGATGGCCTGGCGTGACAAGCAAGTCATGCATGAGTATCTGAAAGAAGAGTATCTGAAAAACTCGAACCTGGAGAGGAAGGAATCTGGCACAGTGACGTCGGAAGCAAATGAGATTGGTGTAGAGCTTCTGACTAAAATTTCCTGGAAGGCGGTCCTGCAGAAGTTTTTCGACGAACAGAGCGTACTTCTCATCTGTGATGGCGTACTTAGCCAACCCCTGGGGGAGTATGAAGCCACCCTTGAGACAAAAGCTAGAGAAAAACAATTTGAGTTGATGGGATCTTTGAGAGTGTTGATCGCTAGGGACAATTCTGCGATAGCGTGGGCAAAAAGAAAGCACGCACTTTGCTTTGTGAAGTTTGTGGTGGATCGTATTGCCACTCAGGTGCTAGAAGAATGTGTAAAGACAATCAAGCAGTTGTCGATCAAGCGTGAAGAAGTCTTATTGAGGGCCCTGTTGGAACTAAATCAAGACATGCTACTGCAAATCCCGATGGAAGAACCGAATGACATGGATAGCTACTAGAGATTGGAGGAGGTCAGGCGAAGTTCCAACAAAGAACTGACTGTGACGAGAGAGTTGTTAGAAGGGATTGGGAATCTGAAAGAGGACGCGACGCTAGGAAAACGGAATTCCTTCCAATACGTGTCGGTTGTCCCGGGAAGGGCTCATAATCCATTCGTTATTAAGGAAGCAAGGGACTCATATTTCGACTATGAGCAAGCAGCCATCCCCAATTTCTGGGGGAAAGAGTGCAAGAAATAAGGACAGTAACGTCTGAAAAATTACAGTTGGGAGTGATCCCGGAGGAACGATTGATTGTACCTTCGATTCCCCAGCTAGAGGGACAAGTAAGCTTTGAAGGTTGTTCGTGGGATGGTCCACTGAAGACCAGCTTAGTAACAATGTGTGATCTCATGAAGCCTTCATGGTGCCCAAATCCGAACGCGAGCCTGATATGAAACCTCACTGCCAAAACTTATTTAGAGGAGAACGATGATGAGAGCCTGCACGACCTAGCCATGATACATCATTTGTTGGCTCTGAAAACAACGAGGCAAGGTGACAAGCAACACACCGAGCCGTCTGAGGGAACGAAGATTGGAGACTGGAGAGGAATGAAATCTTGATCGTCGTTGTGTGTAAAAACTTGAACCAATCAACCAAGATTGATTAATGAAACTGATAAAAAACTTTTTGTTTTGATGTATTTTGGCAAAACCAGACTTGGAAAAGGTTTTTTGTTGAATTGCTGAAAACGTTGAATTACAATGGATAATTTTATTTGACGATTGTTTATATGTATATATAGGCCATAGAAGAGTATTTTTAGCTATTTAAACCGGACATAAGTTTTTAACCTTTGTAGGACACATATTCACTTTGTGGCGACCTGGTAGTGTTTGTGTACAAATGCTAAATGAGGGTGAGTACCTCATTACCTTTTCTAGCCACAATGTTTCTTAGTTTTAATATTGAGGGCAACAGCATAAATGAATAATTATACTTGGTGAGTGACGTTAAGTTAATTTTAAAGGGTGCGTGGCCGCGCCACGTCCCAACTTTTTAATCAGCAAGAGCGAGAAAAAATTTACGGAGAAGTGACGTAAGTAGTCAGAGAAGAAACTTAACCTAGAACAGTCCTCATAGTGCAAATTTTGTGAAAATGTTGAAAGGCATTGAAATGTATTACGATGCCAATTATGACACGTGGTGACTTGAGGTGTTGTTTCAGTTTTCTAACGTGATTTGTAAGTTGTTTATAGAAAGCTAGACCACCACTTGAAGATAACCCGGGGTTATGCGTTCAATGGGGAAATTGAAGGGGACTGTCCGGGGAGTATGTGCCATTCTGCCGAATTGACGCGGCCGAATCCTCCGACGAGCAATAAAAAGAACACTAGCGTTGTTAATCACAAACTAATCACGAAAATGAGGGGTCGGAATATTGTAGAAGTAACTTTTTAAAATTTCGAATTGCGGCTAATTGATTCTGAGAAAAACAGAAATTGGACAAATTTGGCAGAAAATGGAAGGAAAAACAGAACACTAGAGTTATCAAGTGAAAAACTACCAAAAAAATACGGAAGAAAATAAGAAGTCTCTTATCGTGACGATCACGCACTATGAGATGTGTAGCAGAAGCCGATAAGAAGAAAGGAGGCTTCAGTGGGATAGCCGGAAGGATCAGTACCCTCCCGTGCCGCGAAATTGGAGAATTAACAACGCTATCTCTGGAAGAGCACGGAATCGGAGGCCCGGTGCGCAGAGACTGTTGTATATTGAGAGATAAAAAATTGAAATTTTAGCTGCTCTAATCTCAAAACCCAACATTGTTTGTTACTTCAGAGCATGAGTAACTAGGAAGAGGGGAGGGTCAACCCATCTGCAATGGATTTAGTATATAACTGTCACTAAAATTATAGTAAAGTCGGGCATTCGAGCCGTGTTTTAATAAACTGAACTTTTAGCTGCTCTAATACCCTGAACGATTGAATTAACCCCAAAATTGTTTGTTACTTCAGAGCATGAGTAACTAGGAAGAGGGAAGGTTCAATCCATCTCCAATGGAAATAGTATATAACTGTCACTAAAAACATACTAAAAACGGGCATTCGAGCCGTGTTTTTAATGGTAGTCATGTAGTCTGGGGATCCGAGAACCAGATAGGTGATTAACTTCGCATGCAAACGAAAACTGATCAAAATCGTTTGACTGTTGGCCTAAAAAACTTTTACTTAGCGCTAAACGGACCAGAAAACTGGCTAGGTCTAGACGGTGAAAAACCAGTAGAATTTAGGTAACTGACGCCGGCCAGTCGTCAATAGGTGCTTTTTCTACGCTCCGCAACTATGTAGTACTTGGGCAAAGGTTACACTTACAAAAAATTCTTAAGAAGTCTAAGAGTGATCACGATAACCATCCACATTGAAACATTCAATGTTTTTTTGGCCATTTTTACGGTTAGTTTTGCCTTTTGGTTTTGTTTTCTGGTAAGAAAGACCTTACCATACTCTCTAATTGAAAATCTCTCTTATATCTAGTTTTGAAAATCGGCCTATTATTTATCTCATGCACAGTAATTTTGGCACATCTTGAAACCTTGAGAAGAGATAGAGCATCAAGTTAATCGATCAGATTAGGACTAGTCGATGAATTTTTGTAGAAAGTCTCATCAACAGCAGCTTTTCGATTGAATGAAATGGAAGGTCAACCGGTCATTTATTCTGTTTTTTTTTCATACAAAATTCTACAGAAATTTCGCAATATGCATAAGGGTGTAGTTTGTAGATTCATCCAAACATATGTTTTCTAGATTTAAAACAGTACATCTGGATTATGACAGATCAAAGTTTTTTTTCGAAAAAAATCACATTCTTTTCCTGTTGCTTCCAGGTTAGAGCGAAATTTTTGTTGATGAACCACTGCAGAAAGTATTCGATCGTAAATTTTACCTTTTTCCTTGAGGTGTTTGTTTTTAGCTTTAGTTTTCCCAAATACATGGGGAACACTTTTGATTCGAAGCTTTTTCAGAATATTTTGCTCATCAAGCCCACTGATTCACTGTTTTTCAAAGCCAGAAGAAAAATTTTGTGATTTGTTGTATATTTCTAATTTGATTTAAAAATGCTTCCATTTTGTCACCTCTAGAAAACCCAGTTTCTTTAGGCTATCGAACTAGAAAATCCAGCTTTTTTATAAAGACCTCTCAATCTTTTCAAAATCTGTGAAACTTTTTTTCTGAATTCGCAAAAATTGGGAAGACATATCAGCTTTCTCTGAGTCCTCTTCTTTTTTTTTCAAATATGTCAACCGCAAAAATTCAGTACGAGGCCAATTTGTGATTTTGAGAAGTGTAAGCGGATTCTGCTTTGTTTTTGTGTTGTTCTGTCTTTTTTGTTAACGTTCTGGCAAAATTTTAGTATGTTCAAAGACTTTTCTCTGGAATCCAGGAATATATAGACACAGAAATGTGCGCCTCTTCAGAGCACAGTTTGACCTCGTCTGTTCTTATTTAAATCAATTTCACTGATAATAGGTCCCCTCAATCCTTTCAAAAAAAGTCAAAGTCTTAATACATCTCTTCAGATCTGTAGTCAAATCAATCATTTGAATATTCTGAATTCGCAAAACTTGGGTTGACATCTCAAATTTTTTCTGGATCTTTCACGAGTTCATCTACTGACTAAAAAATGTCAACCACAAAATTTTGATATCGTTCGCTCATTTGATCAGAGATTTTTTCAATCTTTCGAACGATTTTTTCAATCTTTTAAATTCATTCTATCTCAACCAAAAAATTGAGATAATCATAAAATAAGTAAACTCAATCATGTGTTTTCTTGTTGTACAGAAAAATGGGATAAAAAGTCAGATACGGTGATAAAAAGACTGAAATTGAAATGAGATTTCCTTTGAAGATTGTAGATTGCGTCTCCTTGGATTTTCTAAAGGAACGCATTCGGAGTCAAAATTGAAAATTGCTAGGAAAACTGAAACTGGAAAACTGAACTCGTCTACACATCCAAACAAGTTCTCGCGGATCTCAATAAGTTTATTTGAACAATTTTGGAGCACTCGGTTTTTGTTAAAACCATTTTTTTTGAAATTTTAAGATGGATTCAAACAAAGTCACAACCAGCACCGCCGAAGCACAAGAAGAAGCTATCTAACTCATTCGAGTGAATTAAATTTTTGTTGAATTTCAGTAGTTTGATTGTTTGGCCAATCTCTCCACTCTAACTCTTTTTCTTTGTCTAGCTACCCTTGAAAACAACTCCTTCTGATATGTCGAAAAGTGAAATAAAGATGTTTCTTTGCACAATTTCCTGGATGACAGATAAGTTTTCAAGTAGAACTCCAATAAAAATATTAAATAAGTGTCTAGAAGTGTGAGAGTGGATATGATGATGTCCGTAAATGTGCATATTTTACAGGAAAAACCTATGTACGTGATAAAATGTTTGGTTTCCTGCTTTTGTTGGATAAAATGCAAATAACCAAAAATTTGTCTGGAAAGAACGAAAATCCCATCAGTTTTTTTTGAACTTCGGGTACGTTGCCTCACAATAGCAAAGATCTCTAATTTTTCTTGGATTGTAACCAAGTATGCTATGAAGCAGAGTAAGTATGACTTTTTAAAAAGGTTTTGTTTTCATTGGCAAAAAAACGATAATGCGAAGAACTAAACCTAGAGCAATGTTAATTTTTGCGGCAGAATCGAGCTTGTCAAAAATTGAAACTTTTTGTTGATAATGTTGTCATCTAAATTGATTTTTTGAAAAATGAATCCTTCCTGCAGAATCATGTTGAAGTCCAACACGGTATTTATTGGTTTCTGCTCTTTTGCTACAGGCATTTCTTTCCTTCATTCTCCACAATTTTGTTCATGTCCCTCCCCTCTGTTAACTTGATTTCCGTTCTTTTTGTCATGTGTTCTTTTCTTCGATGTTGCTCGAGATAGTTGTTACTAAGAAACTTCTTCTGACAAGAAGAGAAAACCGTCAACTGCTTGAAATTGGAAAATACGTGCGTCAGGGCAACATCATAGTTTAACTCCTCTCTTTATTTCCTGTGTATAAAAATGACATCTTGAACACTAATCTTCTTTTCATTTTGACATGTCTTTTGTTGATTTGTAGCGTTATCTTGCCTGTAATCTTGACCATAGTCCTCACAATTGACAGTAGTATAGATATACGACACTGGGATCGGGGGGGGGGGTGATCCCTACAGGGATCATTGGGTATAGATTATACCTAATGATCCCTATGTAAATATTTATACCTAATGATCCCTATGTAAAATATTTATACCTAATTATCCCTATGTAAAAATTTTTCCAAAAATTTTTTTCATCCAAAAATTTCCAAAAAAAAATTTTTTTTCAAATTTTTTTTTCAAATTTTTTTTTCAATTTTTTTTTCATATTTTTTTTCAAACTTTTTTTCAGTTTTTTTTTCAAATTTTTTTTTCAAATTTCTTTACTTAATGATCCCTATGTAAAATTTTTATACCTAATGATCCCTATGTAAAAAATTTATACCTAATGATCCCTATGTAAAAAATTTATACCTAATGATCCCAATGTAAGAAATTTATACCTAATGATCCCTATGTAAAATTTTTATACCTTATGATCCCTATGTAAAGTTTTTATACCTAATGATCCCTATGTAAATATCTATACCTAATGATCCCTATGTAAAATATTTATACCTAATGATCCCTATGTAAAATATTTATACCTAATGATCCCTATGTAAAATATTTATACCTAATGATCCCTATGTAAAAAAATTATACCTAATGATTCCTATGTAAAATTTTTATACCTAATGATCCCTATGTAAAATTTTTATACCTAATGATCCCTATGTAAAAAATTTATACCTAATGATCCCTATGTAAATATCTATACCTAATGATCCCTATGTAAAATATTTATACCTAATGATCCCTATGTAAAATATTTATACCTAATGATCCCTATGTAAAATATTTATAACCTAATGATCCCTATGTAAAAAAATTATACCTAATGGTTCCTATGTAAAATTTTTATACCTAATGATCCCTATGTAAAATTTTTATACCTAATGATCCCTATGTAAAAAATTTATACCTAATGATCCCTATGTAAATATCTATACCTAATGATCCCTATGTAAAATATTTATACCTAATGATCCCTATGTAAAATATTTATACCTAATGATCCCTATGTAAAAAATTTATACCTAATGATCCCAATGTAAGAAATTTATACCTAATGATCCCTATGTAAAATTTTTATACCTTATGATCCCTATGTAAAGTTTTTATACCTAATGATCCCTATGTAAATATCTATACCTAATGATCCCTATGTAAAATATTTATACCTAATGATCCCTATGTAAAATATTTATACCTAATGATCCCTATGTAAAATATTTATACCTAATGATCCCTATGTAAAAAAATTATACCTAATGATTCCTATGTAAAATTTTTATACCTAATGATCCCTATGTAAAATTTTTATACCTAATGATCCCTATGTAAAAAATTTATACCTAATGATCCCTATGTAAATATCTATACCTAATGATCCCTATGTAAAATATTTATACCTAATGATCCCTATGTAAAATATTTATACCTAATGATCCCTATGTAAAATATTTATACCTAATGATCCCTATGTAAAAAAATTATACCTAATGATTCCTATGTAAAATTTTTATACCTTATGATCCCTATGTAAAAAATTTATACATAATGATCCCTATGTAAAAAATTTATACCTAATGATCCCTATGTAATTTATTTATATCTAATGATCCCTATGTAAAAATTTTATACCTAATGATCCCTATGTAAAATTTTTATACCTAATGATCCCTATGTAAAATAATTATACCTAATGATCCCTATGTAAAATATTTATACCTAATGATCCCTATGTAAAAAAATTATACCTAATGATCCCTCTGTAAAATTTTTATACCTAATGATCCCAATGTAAGAAATTTATACCTAATGATCCCTATGTAAAATTTTTATACCTTATGATCCCTATGTAAAATTTTTATACCTAATGATCCCTATGTAAATATCTATACCTAATGATCCCTATGTAAAATATTTATACCTAATGATCCCTATGTAAAATATTTATACCTAATGATCCCTATGTAAAATATTTATACCTAATGATCCCTATGTAAAAAAATTATACCTAATGATTCCTATGTAAAATTTTTATACCTAATGATCCCTATGTAAATATCTATACCTAATGATCCCTATGTAAAATATTTATACCTAATGATCCCTATGTAAAATATTTATACCTAATGATCCCTATGTAAAATATTTATACCTAATGATCCCTATGTAAAAAAATTATACCTAATGATCCCTATGTAATTTATTTATATCTAATGATCCCTATGTAAAAATTTTATACCTAATGATCCCTATGTAAAATTTTTATACCTAATGATCCCTATGTAAAAAATTTATACCTAATGATCCCTATGTAAAACATTTATACCTAATGATCCCAATGTAAGAAATTTATACCTAATGATCCCTATGTAAAATTTTTATACCTTATGATCCCTATGTAAAATTTTTATACCTAATGATCCCTATGTAAATATCTATACCTAATGATCCCTATGTAAAATATTTATACCTAATGATCCCTATGTAAAATATTTATACCTAATGATCCCTATGTAAAATATTTATACCTAATGATCCCTATGTAAAAAAATCTTACCTAATGATTCCTATGTAAAATTTTTATACCTAATGATCCCTATGTAAAATTTTTATACCTAATGATCCCTATGTAATAAATTTATACCTAATGATCCCTATATAAAATTTTTATACCTAATGATCCCTATGTAAAAAATTTATACATAATGATCCCTATGTAAAAAATTTATACCTAATGATCCCTATGTAATTTATTTATATCTAATGATCCCTATGTAAAAATTTTATACCTAATGATCCCTATGTAAAATTTTTATACCTAATGATCCCTATGTAAAATAATTATACCTAATGATCCCTATGTAAAAAAATTATACCTAATGGTTCCTATGTAAAATTTTTATACCTAATGATCCCTATGTAAAATTTTTATACCTAATGATCCCTATGTAAAAAATTTATACCTAATGATCCCTATGTAAATATCTATACCTAATGATCCCTATGTAAAATATTTATACCTAATGATCCCTATGTAAAATATTTATACCTAATGATCCCTATGTAAAAAATTTATACCTAATGATCCCAATGTAAGAAATTTATACCTAATGATCCCTATGTAAAATTTTTATACCTTATGATCCCTATGTAAAGTTTTTATACCTAATGATCCCTATGTAAATATCTATACCTAATGATCCCTATGTAAAATATTTATACCTAATGATCCCTATGTAAAATATTTATACCTAATGATCCCTATGTAAAATATTTATACCTAATGATCCCTATGTAAAAAAATTATACCTAATGATTCCTATGTAAAATTTTTATACCTAATGATCCCTATGTAAAATTTTTATACCTAATGATCCCTATGTAAAAAATTTATACCTAATGATCCCTATGTAAATATCTATACCTAATGATCCCTATGTAAAATTTTTATACCTAATGATCCCTATGTAAAATATTTATACCTAATGATCCCTATGTAAAATATTTATACCTAATGATCCCTATGTAAAAAAATTATACCTAATGATTCCTATGTAAAATTTTTATACCTTATGATCCCTATGTAAAAAATTTATACATAATGATCCCTATGTAAAAAATTTATACCTAATGATCCCTATGTAATTTATTTATATCTAATGATCCCTATGTAAAAATTTTATACCTAATGATCCCTATGTAAAATTTTTATACCTAATGATCCCTATGTAAAATAATTATACCTAATGATCCCTATGTAAAATATTTATACCTAATGATCCCTATGTAAAAAAATTATACCTAATGATCCCTCTGTAAAATTTTTATACCTAATGATCCCAATGTAAGAAATTTATACCTAATGATCCCTATGTAAAATTTTTATACCTTATGATCCCTATGTAAAATTTTTATACCTAATGATCCCTATGTAAATATCTATACCTAATGATCCCTATGTAAAATATTTATACCTAATGATCCCTATGTAAAATATTTATACCTAATGATCCCTATGTAAAATATTTATACCTAATGATCCCTATGTAAAAAAATTATACCTAATGATTCCTATGTAAAATTTTTATACCTAATGATCCCTATGTAAATAT